>NC_142935.1:27682835-27772835 GCF_046866305.1 Octopus bimaculoides
TATTTCTGAACTTCGGTATATGGTGAAGCAAATATTTGCTGATCCCTTAATTATATTTATAAATATATATGAGCTTTTAAATAAGTTCTCCACCAATAATGGTGCTTTCATACCGATGGGCTTGGTAAAAATTGTTAATTGTTAATTGATTTATTAATTAATAAATTGATAATCCTTTACCCTTTTAATTTGTAATATATATATATATATATATATATATATATATATATATATATATATATATATATGTATATGTATGTATGTATATATGTGTGTGTGTATTTGTGTGTGCGCATGCTGTGTATCTGCGTATATGTGAGTTTCTGTCTGTGTATCTATGTGTGTGCGCTTATGTGTGCGTGCGTGCGTGTGTGCGTATGTATGTGTGTATTATTAGGGTAAGTGCCAGAATGGCAGAAAGTCTACGTATTTCTAGTGTAACTCTCAATCTAAGTACTTCTATTCCCGTATCGGAACTTCGCTGAACTGACAGATCATTGGTCTATTAAGGAAGGATACAAAAATATTAGATTTATAAGCCGTAGTGGTTAAGATCGCGGGCTACTAACCCCAAAATTCCGAGTTCGATTCTAAGCAGCGACATGATCAATAATGATGATAATAACATCGAAAAATACTTTAGGAATAAGAAATTAGGTTCGAAATTTCCCTAAGAAGGCTGGAGGGTATATCAGCTGAAACATTGTGTTAACAACAAACAAGATGAGGATAAATATCCGTCTAATGTAAATAACGTATATGCAGTTACTGTCTGAATGTAGAAACATAGCAATGACAGTGTAGGAAAATACATGTTGCTTATAGAGGCATATCATCAGTCAAATCCTTTTTACGAGCTACTGAATCTTGTTTTTCGCAATATCTCTATAATTTTGTAAGGTGGCGAACTGCCAGAATACGAACAAAATGCTCAGCGTTCTTGAAAAATGCTTAGCGGCAACTCGTCTATCTTTATTTTATTAGCTGAAATTCTTCCGAATTCTATTCTGCCTTTCATCATTTTGCGATCAAAACAATAAGTGGCAGTTGGACACTGTGGTGGACGTAATCGACTTACCCCCGACGTACAGGCCTTGTGCCAAAATTTGAAACCAACATATTAATAATTTGTATGAATGTTGAATGTTTCCAGTAGTTGAGGGAAAGTATTCAGATTCGTTATGGCAATTTAAAAGGATCAGGCTATATAGAGTGTATTTATTAATTAGTCGCTTACTTAATCTCCAGCCGTTATATTGATAGATCAGTGTATATTTATCTATTGATAATTCACTGATTTTCTTCATTTGCACATAATCTAAGACGTTTTATTTACTTCAGCGTATGTAAGTTCGCCTTGGTATTATGTACAAATGAAGTTTTGTACGTGTTCTTCTGAGTACATGCGTAAGTAGACTATGCTACACAGGCGCACAGTACACACAGACACACGCACGGACGGAAGCGTTATACAAATATATATTTCATTTATTCTTACACTTACCGAACCACTTAAGTGTTGATATATTTTCTCACTATAAATTTGTCTCTGTCTCGCGAGAGTATTAAGCTTATAAATTTCATATAATCAAATATATTCAAGATATATTCAAAAGATAACATATTTACATCGACAAAAGTATACACATATGACTATGTAAGAAGCAATATGCATATATTTACTGATATTAACAATGACACATATATAAAAGCATAATTATGTATATATAAAATTCATTTCGAATCTTCTTGATTGAATGCATAATGTAAATAGTTTAAAATGTTTAGATAATATTGATGCGACCACCAAAAATACAAATTAATGTTATATCCCTATCTCCCGAGCTGGGTTTTGAAACCGTATTTTGGTTGTTGAGCATAATGGCATTTCCTTTGTTTTTTCAACGACCACATTTATTTTTAGCGTAGGAGTGATCGATGACTCTTTCCGGTCACGAAAAGTTCAGAAAAACAAGTGAGGAATTGTACTGAACTGACCCAGCTTTGGGAGGGGGTAAAGTAACACTATTGAGCTACGGTATTTGTGATAAATACGAGAACAGGAATTGGCGCGAGGCAGTTGGCCGAAGCAGTTGGGGACAGCAGTTGGTGGACAGCAGTTAGCCGGAGGTAGTGGGATCAGGCAGTTGGTATCAGGCGAGTTGGCCAGTCGAGTTGGGTACAGACAGTTGGCCGAAGGAGTTGGCCAGTCGAGTTGGATGAGGAACGTCAGCCAGTGAAGATGAACAGTGATAAGTCTGACAGAGAGAGGCCGAGAGAGAGGGTCTATAGTCAGCAAGTACGAGTAGGCGGAAATGCATAGAGTCTCAGAGAGAGGGGGACAGAGAGATGGAACTGTTGCGGCAGGAAAAAGAAATTAGTAGGCTACTCCGGTCAGTTCTTGTGAGAGCTTTGAAAGAAAGGAAATTATTACAGTAAAGGTTTGTGTAAATATTCTTCCAAGAAAAATGTACTTGTTGCATGTGTTAAAAGAGATTTCGTTAACTGTGATGTTAACCAAAAAGAAAACAAAGAAGTGAAAGAACTTTTAGAGGATTTGATGTACGAACTCTTGTTTATGTAATGATTGTAAACCTTTGATTATGTTGCATGCGCTAATATATGCTATTGAATTTATTGTTACGCAATGCTATGTTTTGTATCGATGTAATGTTTTATTCTGATGTTTGATGTAAAAAGAAAAAAGTTAGTTCCGCTACCTAACGTATGGTCTCCGTGTTATTTCTTCCTCTCCTCCTGTTGTTCTTCGTTACGTGCTCCGGCCGGGGCTTATTAGTCGTAGCGAACATCCCGACTCACTGAGCGTCGACATTCGCGCGCGCGCGAGTTCTCTCTTCGGTTCTAGGTGCTTCGCGTGCGGGCATTCGTAGCGATATCTTCATCTTGTATGTAAGAAATCCCTTATGTACGAATAGGTGTGTGGTGGCACTCAGGAAAATGTGTGTTCGTAAGTGAATATGTATACATATGGCGGTGGAGGGAGTTTATACACTCACTTGTAGTGCTACGTCTAGGCCTTTTTATATAATAGTAAATAAATATAAGACTGAATTTGGTGAAACTTGATTTTAGCATTAGATATCGAAATATATATTCAGGTAAAATTTTGACAACTGCATCTCAATGACCTATACACACATATACACAAACGGAGGCATAGAGGTCCCCACTCAACCACACATATATACACAAATAGAAAAGTCTACATCTATATATATACATTGTATATTCCAGTAATCCATACTACGACAGATCCTCAATATTCGATAGGAAGTTCACATTATCAAAAACGAGGTTCTTTGCTGTGCCTCACTATCAAAAGTCGAAGCCACCATTCTTTGCCATCCTTTCCGCTGAGTAGGTCACGTCCGGTGTATGGAGCAATCCAGTGGAGGTCCGAAATTCAGTTTTAAAGACCATTTCAAGACCATCCTCTATCTGTCTCTCTCGCTCACGCATGCAAAAAAGATGTATGCATATGTATGTACATATACATTACAACACACTCTTTCATTCACTCTCTCTCTCTCTCTCTCTCTCTCTCTCTCTCTCTCTCTCTCTCTCTCTCTCTCTCACACACACACACACACACACACACACACACACACACACATACACACAAATAGACATCCATACAGAAATGTATAATACGTACATAAAAAAAACAAACGTGTGCGTAAGTGACTGACTACAAATACAAGAGACAGTGTGTGTGTATGTGCGCGAGAGAAAGAGAGAACGTTGCAAACAATGAATGAAATAAACTTGAAATGAAAAAAACCGTATAAATAAAAGCTCGTTAAAAACTATCTTCTACTGAATATTCAAATTTGTGAATTTGAAATATTCAATAATAAAAGGAAGTTAAGAAAGTGAATTTTCTTGAAAACTTCAATTTTAAAGAAATCTCAGTTGCTTAATAAATATTTCTTTCAGTAATTTATCGTAGTTGTTTGCAAATAGCAAATTAAATTTGGAATGAAAACATTAAAATGGAAAGTGGGAGACTTCGCAGAAGTAAAAACGAAAATGTCGACATTGCTACGTCAATACTGGAAGTTGACATTGAAAAACCTTTATAAATGAGTGAACCATATGTATAAAGCAATATTATTTATTTTTAATAAGCAAATAACCTGAAGACCTTATTATATATCGAAGATCAAATTACTCATGCATTCCAAGTCGGGAACTAATTCGTGCAGCCGTTTTCGTGTGAAAAGCGAATATATTAGTTAAAAGTCAGAGTTATAACTGAGAGGGCTAAAAAAAAACCCTTACGTATTAAAAATAGCAGCCAAAATTGCTATAAAGCCATTATATCACTCATATTATTTCTCCTCGCTATAAAAACTGTCTTCGAGCGACAACTTGAAAATAACTGGTTATTTCTCCATTGCAATTTCGGCTTTGGAGATCTCTTAAGCGACCCATTCGCCTCGTCAGGGGAAATATTCCTAGAGATAGAAATCAAAACAAGACTTTACCTTGGGGTTAGCATGAATCCCGACCGGCAGTAGAAATGTTTTCACCTCCATCTTCGCAATCAAGTTTTTGAATTCAAATGCATTATATATATATATATATATATATATATATATATATATATATATTGCACTAAGATGCAACAACCATGCTTTCCGAAAAGTTGTATAGCTTGTATCATACAAGTGTTTTTTTTTTTTATATATCCATTGTAGGTTTAATATTAGGAGAGACCAGAAGCACGCAAAAAAAGAAGAACGATGTCACTGCTCGATATACGAGGATTAATGAATAAATATCATTTGAAAACAAATAATATTTTGTTGAATTTTTTTCCTAGATAAAAAGATAAGATTTTTATGCTGAACTTATTCTCCTTAGTGAATGTACTAAAAGTCTGAATGAATAACCAGGAGAGAAACACGATATAACCACAGTGCATAGTTTCTGAATATTTTAGTCACTTCCATATTTTTTATCACTGAATCGGTGAAAGAGTCTCCATTTACATATGCAGTATCTATTACACTTCATTATATTATTAGCTTTCAATGGGTTCCTATGTATGCATATATTTCTGAGAATATCAGTAGGGTGTGATATGTTCAACGCCTGTGTCATGAGGGAATGATAACACCACTTCGCTATATTTATGTTATCAAAGTGAACATCGCAACGTCACATGCTTAAATGAAATATTTGCTGGAATATTTGCTAGATTTTATTTAATAGCATGACTAAAATTTAGATCCCCCATTAATTAACTTGGTCATCGCCATCTTTATTTCCGGGAATGCCCAGAGATTATTACTTCCAAACTAGAGTGTTTCAACATCAGAATCTGAAGCAGCTACGTGACTCCCCTCGCAGGCTTCTATTTGAGACAGTCGATTTTCATCTATTAATCCAGTGAAATATTTTGACATTCGAAGCCGGCACTTTGAAGAGAGATCGATACTACGCTCATACAAATCCAAAGTAATACATACAAAACGCTAACAAATCAATGACTATTCGTTGAAGAATAATCAGCAAAGGTTTTCCGTATCGAATTCTTTGCATGATGAACATCTTGACCCGTCCAAGGAACTACTCACCGGAAAAGACCACGGCACGCTTTACGAAGAATATTGAAATATTACGTGGCTGACATGAAAGCAAAACTCAGTATTAAAGACCAATATGTTGTGAGCACGGCTTTATAATTATTTCCTGAACCACTACTCAAAGTGTACTCCAATAGCTAATGACAGGAATTTTGAGTAATAATATCTACTAGTCAGACAAACCACACTCACACTAGCAGCTACAACAGTTCCAACAGTTTTCTGACTGTCGTCTTCACCATAACTTCTTTATGGATTTTCCATTGAGACTCAATCGTCTTTCCGACACCTTGTTATTGTAATGTTGAAGAATTGGTACCATTCTGAAGAACCAGACGTGCTTTCATGCCGAAGAGAAATTGAGAAACGTTGATTCAAGTCACCAAATAGTAATATAAAACAATCACTATATATATACATACATGTACAGTGAGAATATATGACGTTATATATATATATATATATATATATATATATATGTATGTATATATTTGCGTGTGTGTGTATGTGTATATACTTATATATATTATATTTTATATACATTTTTATATGTTTATATGTAATATTTATTTATCTATACATATATTTGTATATATATATATGTGTGTGTGTGTGTATGTGTGTGTGTGTGTGTGTGTGTGTGTGTGTGTGTGTGTGTGTGTGTGTGTGTGTGTACATGCATAAATATACGCCACTCGTATTTATGTATACCAAACACACAATTATTCATTTTCATAACTACAAATGAAACACATCCATACACGCATATGCAAGTACTATGCGTATGTGATTGTGTGACTATCTTCGAACAGGTATATGACACAGACTTATTCTAAAGGCATCTGTAATCTGTGTATGATTCTGTTTGTCGTCAATATTACGTTGTGAATCTAATTTCCGCTAACATAATGCACTTTGCCATGTCCATCTCTATGCCTCTTCTATATCCAGTATCTAGGTTATCAATAAATATTTGCTTCAATTGATTTTCGTGAAAACGAATATATTGTTCCCTGAATATCGCATGCGTATGTAGTGAGCATGATCAGGATGGTAAACGTTTTCTTGGAGCTAGGAAATGTAAGATATTAGGTTGGAAGGGAAAAACGTAATGGAAAATGATAATGAAATTCTAAATTTAGGAATAAAACTAAACAATAACTTTGCATCTTTTAGGAAACAATTTCCAAGATAAATACAGTAAAAATAATATTGTATTGTATTGCTCACTTTTTTCATCACTGTATATAGTTAATTATGTTTTCTATGATAAAATGGTACAACTTTGTACAAAACATCAACCAAAATCTTTTTCGATTTCCTAATACATGAGATTTGTTTTCGTAAAATTGCTTAATGTAATGTCTTTGTTTCGTAATATAATCAGATGTTTTTAGACGTATGTATTCACAGTGTCTTTTGGTTTATAACATAGCGTCGTTTGTATTTTTCAAAACCAACATGCATCTCATTAACAAGATTCATGTCTGTAGTTATTATGCACCGCTTTGTCTGTCATTGTTGCAAAAGAAAATTTACATTTCACCATAGTTGGTTGCCCGTCCATTTTTTCTTCTCGCTGCCTATAGGCCTTCTCTGTTAGTGACCGTCATTCAACGAACAACTCAATGTTTACAGCCATCAAGTGAGATTCAGTTAATAGCTGGTGTATGTTTTAACTTTTACTTCTTTCCCTTATTTCACTTTAACCATGCTGGGGCATCGTGCCGATGGAGGTAATCGACTGTAATAAAGGCGTTCTGTTAAGCTTGGCACTTTCTTATCGGTATTTTCCTGGACCTCTAAGTTATGGAGACGTAAACAAACCAATACCGAATCTGAAGCATTTTTAGGAGTTGAACATCAAGACACACACATTGATACACGACAAAAATAAATATACGTGCGTACACGCACACACACACGTACATATATATGCATGTATACATACATACATACATACATACATACATACATACATATATATATATATATATATATATATATATATATATATATATATATATATATATATATACATATATATATATATATATATATATATATATATATATATATATATATATATATATATATATATATATATACATATATATATATATATATATATATATATATATATATATATATATATATATATATATATATATATATATATATATAGGGTGCGATGGGTAAATTGTCGCCATATTATATCTTTAATTTAGCACTTGCACATTGTTTGTTTTTAATTGTATCGCACAGTATAATAGGGTTAGATAGACAACGTCGGTCAGAGAAACAACACCATGACACAATTCACTCTGCCAGAAATTTGGAAACAACTTGCTGTACTGCTTGGCATTCGCGACAGAAGCTCAAATAAGAACGCTTCAGAGTATTTGGGTGTCAACCTGAGGAGAGCACAATCTAAGGACATGTAACGATAGTACAACCAGTCAACATCCTGGTGTTTGGAGTCATCACTAGAGATGGCGACATTATACTTGCATTCATCTTCACACATGGCCTAAAAATCAACATGGCAATAGCTCTCAATTTTCAAATGTCTTGTTTCACAATGAGTAACTGTAAATGATAACATGCATCATACAGTAAATAATTGCTTGCAATGTTTGTCGGATGAAGTATGACTTCCTTCAATAAGTCCGCAAATAGTCGGACATATTGAAAACAAATTTGTTGGAGTGAAAATGTCAAAAATCTAGCATCGTCATTCTGTAGTAAAAAACTGAATTAATCAAATGTATTTTGCTGTTTTTGTAGTAAGAATTTAGTGGTTGTTGTTTTCTATCTTTAGATGTCGTGTACAATTCCGTAGTCTACCTACTTTATATGGACGGCCATATTTTTCTTACGTATTCTACTTGTTTGACTGCAGTGAATCAATTGTCTTTGATCAGTCCAACATTCTTACTCAAGCTAATGTTAGAACTCATTTTATGCTAATTATATCATGAGGCAGAAACGGTGTATGGAAACGAAAACATATCATACATTATTTACTTACAAGTAATTACCATATCGACAGTAGTCTTACCATGGTCAGTATCATGTTTTGGTCTACCTGTGGTCGATAAAATACTGAACAGAATGTACGTAATGCATTCGTCTCTACCTGAGAAAATTCGCCTCATTCCTTCAGTTAAAACGACTATTATTATTAAATTATGAACACCATTGCGAAAGTCCGAACACTGGAGTAAAAATGTTATGCGACTTTATAAATAGTTTCAGAATTGATTTCTCTTCTTTGATGTTAAATAACAATTCCCATTAGAAATTATGAACTAGTATCACCTTCGTTCTTATTAATTATTAATATCTAAGAAATATATTACTGAGATGGAATGTAAATGAAAAATGATTCATACGACATTCGGATTCACTTTAACATTATTGTTATTTAATAAATTGTTTTCATATTTACTGAAAGCCTCCTTTTATTTATATTCAGGCATAATCATATACGAGATTTATGCATATATTGAAAACTAGATTCTATGGAAATTAGATGTATTTATACATTCGTAATATACTTGATATCGCTATATCTTAATCCAAACATAAACTGAATCTTTTCATGACTGAATTAATTTCTATCATTATTTGTAACCCAAGATGACAGCCCATATTAATGTGAATTAAATTTCCTTCGTGTTTAAATCCCCCCACTATTTGAAGTGATACTATATAATTAAATAAATCGAGAGTAGCATTTATTAAGGTAACGATTTAAGATAGTCAAACCCGTATTTTTAAGCTAATACTTGTAAATCATAACCATATTCTTTCTAAGGTAAACCAAACACTAGCGGCTTGGGAGATGTTTACGTTGATTAATAGCCCCGAGTACTTGTTAAATTATTTTCGAGACGAAGAAATGTAAGGTTTCCGCGGTGGTATCTTATTAAAGAATATCGCTTATTAGACAGAATTTCTAATGATTAAACCTGTCTACTATATTGTTGTTGTTGTTGTTGTTGGGACTCCGTCGCTTACAACGTCGAAGGTTCCAGTTGATCCGATCAACGGAACAGCCTGCTCGTGAAATTAACGTGCAAGTGGCTGAGCACTCCATAGACACGTGTACCTTTAACGTAGTTCTCGGGGATATTCAGCATCACACAGTGTGACAAGGCTGACCCTTTGAATTACAGGCACAGCAGAAACAGGAAGTAAGAGTGAGAGAAAGTTGTGGTGAAAGAGTACAGCAGGGTTCGCCACCATCCCCTGCCGGAGCCTCGTGGAGATTTTTTAGGTGTTTTCGCTCAATAAACACTCACAACGCCCGGTCTGGGAATTGAAACCGCGATACTATGATCGCGAGTCCGCTCCCCTAACCACTGGGCCATTGTGCCTCCACTTGTCCACTATATATATATATATATATATATATATATATATATATATATATATATATATATATATACATATATATATATATATATATATATATATATATATATATATATATATATATATACATATATATATATATATATATATATATACATATATATATATATATATATATATATATATATACATATATATATATATACATATATATATATACATATATATATATATACATATATATATATATACATATATATATATATACATATATATATATATATATATATATATATACATATATTTATATATATATATATATATATATATATATATATATACATATATATACATATATATATATATATATATATATATATATATATATATATATATACATATATATACATATATATATATATATTTATATATATATATACATATATATACATATATATATATATTTATATATATATATATATATATATATATATATATATATATACATATATATACATATATATATATATATCTATATATATATATATATATATATATATATATATATATATATACATATATATATATATATATACATATATATATATATATACATATATATATATATATATATATATATATATATATATATATATATATATATATATATATATATATATATATCATTTACTAATAATATTTTGATCCATAACTTCATAATGTTCTAGTTTGACGGAATGAATTACACTCAGTGGCATATAACAAAACTTTCACATTTGAATACGAATTTGATGACAAGGAGCAAAATTTATTAAGAGATTTGATGTTTGTAGCAGGGCAGGTCTCTTACATTATATATCTAATAAATAATATTAAAACAAAATTGGTAACAAAAAAAAAATGGTTCGTCCATATTAATCCAGAACGAGTATAAGACCAGTTTCCCCGGACTATATATTCCATGCACGGGACCCCGGTCCGTCGGTCGCAAGGTTACTTGTGTTTACTAGATGAGTCGACTGGAGCATCGTGAAACGAGGTGTTTTGTTCAAAAACACAACTCATCGCCCGGTCGACAAATTAAAAACACAATCTTACTATCATGAATCCGACACACTAACTGCCACGCCATACGTCTCCACATAAAAAAAAAATTATAGAAGTATTTAATTAATGAAATGCCAGAAGGGGTGTTGCAATATAATCTAGAGAAGGTAGTTCAGTAAAAGAAACGCGTAAGTTAATCCATGCCTTAAATATGTACTTAGATATTTATATTCATATTTATATTGGTACTTTAGGTGTATTGTTCTCAGAAATTGCAATTCGAACAATACAATCGAATTCAATTATATTCAAGGAAAATCCAGCATCTGCACAAAAACTATCGATTTTATAATGTATATGAGTGCGCGCGTGTACGTATGAGTGCATGTGTGTGTGTGTTTGTGTTGTGCGTTTGTATGTTAGTTAAATACTTGCTGAAGTACTTGGAAAAGCCGCGAGCTAGTATTTTGGTGGTAAATACATTAACAGCTTCGGGAACGCCCAAGGCGTGTCCATTTCTAGTTTAATTTCCGATTGCATCTTAATATTGGGGGACTTCTAAATGCAGTACCATATTATCTACTCCCCAATTATCGATAGATTTGAACTGCGATAAACTTGTAAGACCTTATAACCCATATACTTTTCAAAAATAGGAAAAATATCCTAACTAATACATGACACATTTACAGATGCATCCAATTCATGAACTAATATTATGTTTGTTATACACGAAAATGGTTGAGTACAACGTTACGTGCAACTACGTGTGTCTCTAAAAGCGCGTACGTGTGGCTGGGTATTGAATATATATATGTATATATATACATATATATATATATATATATATATATATATATATATATATATATATATATATATATATATATATATATAAGAATACTTTTGTGGATGTGTGAATGTGGATAAATATGTGTGCCTGCGTCCCTGCATATATGCATATTAATAACTGATATATATATATATATATATATATATATATGCTCATATATATACATACACACACACACATATATACGCACACATGCATCTATAAATGTATGTTTTTCTACACACTATGTATATATATATATATACATATATATATTTGCATATACATTTTATATATGTGTGTGTCAGTGTCTGTGTGTTGTGTGTGATATGTGTATATGTGTGTGTGTGTGCATTTATGTATGTATTTCAATCGAAATATATTCATAGTCAGTTCATAGCTAAAAGAAAATCTTTAAAAATCCAATATCCATTCATTTATGTACTATTCACACGAAGACCGTGTAAATGGTTGCAATCCTTTTTATACAAATACGTTTCGTTTTCAAACTCCGCCGAGGTCGACTTTTCCTTTCACCCTCTCGGAGTCGATAAATTAAGTACCAGTTGCGTACTGATGTTGATCTAATCGACTGGCCCCTCCCCAAAAAATTTCAGGCCTTTAGGCTAGTGTAGAAAAGAATATTGTTTTTTACAATCTTGTTACACGTGCAAAAAATCGAATGTGGTTATTGTTAATGACATATTGTCGACAATTCTTTCTATCATATAACAACGTTTAGTATTATACGAAATATTATATATTATATATATTGCCGGATAAACAAACTTGTAACTCGTTGGTGAAAATGTGGTGATTGTAATGGTACATACTTTGATGAGTAAAATTTCCTCATAGTTGAAATATATTGTGATGAATTTCGTTTTACAAAACGTTGCTTACTTTTTTATTCAGCCTCATACATACATACATTTGCGCAAGAGACATTTCGAACAGTCTTAGAGTACATCTGCAAATGAACAAATTCGTGCTTGATGTACTTCTCGAGTACATCTCGATTCATCTTCGCATCATTGACAGTAAAAATCAAAACATGTAGAATTTTCCTACATATGCTCTTGTGTAATTTGTACAACTTATTAGATTTCGTTACGAATCTATATGCCACTTTCTAGCCGCGTATGTAGTCGCACCATTTTTATAGAGCAAAAGACAATTGTGATTTAATGAAATCAGTTTAAATTTACGTTCGGATGCATTTCTATTAATAAATGTTCTAGAATATTTCTTTTGTAAATGGTTTAACTTCTTTTTGCAGTGTGCATGATAGTAAGAGTGTGTTTAACTGTACGTAGATGTGCGTATACGTGCTGTATCAACATGGTGATGAAGGTAGACAGCTCCTGAGAACGAGAACAAGTCTAGCGTTATTTGTTCCAAATTATTTCGCTTGTGAGAAAATGTAATGCTAGGAGGTCAATCATACAACATATGTACTGAGTAATTTCAATAATTGTTTTCATCCTTTTATTATGCATTTCCGAAATAGTAATGGGAAGATTTTTAAATACATTTATTCCAATTCGCTTCATCAGAAATATAATGTTCGTGTATGCGCTTTAAGGAAGCTGTCAGTGGCCATTTGCTAAATACAAGGATGCTGTCAGCAGCTTTTCGTTGGAGTTGTAATCAGGAAACATTTTGACCTTTCATTTTAATGCTCACAGCAACAATGAATAGATAGATTAACGTAAGAGACTTGTGGTGTAATTCACAATTTTCAGATTCATTTAATTGGCTTCTATAAAATGAAGTAAATATATGGTGTGTTCATAAAATATCAATTATGTGATTATTTTATAATACGTTATATTCAATATACATCATATATTTTAAACCTACGTTTGCTTCTGAATAGTGACAGTATACAGGCTTCGTAAGCGCGTGTGTCGATATGCGTGTGTATTTGCATGGATGGCTGGGTGTATAATAATGTATGCATATATTCACAAAATGCACACAAAAATAACATACATACATACATATATACATACATACATACATACATATATGACTCTAAAATGTAATTACATGTGGACTGTTAACGATTTTTTTCTCCTTCCTTTTCTTTAGGACTTTCCGCTGTCACCTGTTTCTGAAGAAGCGTTCCCATGCTCTGAGAGAAAGCTATCGGGCCATGGGACAGTGTTAAAAGCTTTTTCCATCATTCATACTTTTATAAATCTTAGGCACCCAGATGTGTATGACAAATTTTCTTCTACTTATATGGCAATACATTTCTCTATGTTCTATCATTTACTACCTTAACTATTTACTCGCTGGAAGATAATCGAATCTTTTATTTATGAAATTTATATCAGAACTTAGTTTGCTACAAACGTTGCTCTTACCATTTACTTTCATGTAGGGCTGTAGCTAATGGGGGTCAAGATATCTTGAGCTTGTATACCTATTTATGAAGTACCATAATTATTCATCAAGGCATTGTTATTGTACAATTCTGTAATTATATGCTATTCTCTAGGTGCTATCTGATTTGGTTATAAACAAATATAAGTAGCCAAACCGCTAAAATCGATTTCCAGCAGCCATGATAGTCAATTGCCTTTAGAAATCTCATTAAACTAGACTGCATACAAGTAAACGCCTATGAAAAGTCATCTCAGGTTACAGCATACAAATAGAAACAGCAAACATTGCCTGCAACCACGAAACGGTAACACTGGTCGTCAAATGAGTCGATGCATTCAAACGAAATAGATTCATTGACAAAAATCCCATGCAGCAACGACCTGATATCTACAAAATCAATATATTTAAACTTCGTCGTCCTGACACAAACGAAACTGCACCTCTATCATTTGTGGGTTCATAAAAATCGTCCATTAGCCTGTTCAATCGCGGTATGTCACAAAGGGGATCATTGCAGCTAACATTTCTTCGTCTCTGCGTCTCATATCATAAATTCTTATCAAACTGTTTCCGATGTTTATGATGTTTTTACGTTAATGTAATCCTTTTTTTCGTTATGGAAAGACCATTTCATGCAGAGAATACCGTAATTTATCTTTCCGTAAGATGACATATTTATGACACTAACACCTGTCTAAGGACTGGAATTTCGACGCAACAAACAACAGAGTCTACGTCAACGGGACCCTGTTAAAACGTACATAGGTATTGCATAAACATTCACTAAGATCACTAATCTTCAAAATGTCCATAACATGCCTCATGTGATCTATTATGATATTAACAAAAGGTTGTCTCAGATGTGAATCTTCCTTTTCGGGTTCAGAAAACAGTTCTATCACTGAAAAGTTAATTCCCCATCTTTAACGCAAAGTAGCAACAAGAAAAATGCTTGACTCTCGTCTGAATGAGAATGATACTCATATTCTTTCAACATTCTAAATAACATTCTGAAAATGCCAGCCGAGAGATCAGTCGCAGTATGTTAGAATCCTAGCTCATCGACACAATATATCACACATTTCTCGTTACGGCAATCCAAAAATACCACAAATTTGCCCTCCTATAAAACATTGTCATCTTATCATGTGCGGTGTCGCTCTCTAAACGAAATCTTAACTAATTCTTTTCCAAAATCGCACACCTATTGAATTATGTAGTATCTCATAATTACTTAGATACTAGAAACGTAGAGAATTAAAACTGCATCCGCATAACCTTCCAGTAAGTATTTCTTGCGTACATTGGAGAGAGGGAAAATAAGAAAGGGAGACATAAGAGAGTTTGACAGGATAGGCATATGCATATATTGATGAAAATATGCGTGTTTATCTATAACAGATAAGTTAGTTATTTGTTCATTATTTGCCTTGTTAGTTATTCAATTATTTGCTTGGCCTGCAAGTTAGGTAGTAATATCTTTATTGAGTTGACTGGTTAGTTACTGAGTTATGTATTTCATTAGATGCACATACTTCTCTATCATTTTTTTTTTGGGGGGGGGGGTATGAAGTTTAATATGGTATGAGAAAGAGTGTGTGTATGAACACCATTCTCACTTCCGTGGTATTCGCAAATATATCATCGTTTGATTATGTAATGACGAAGCAAATAAATTATATATAGCCAATTCATACCATCGGTGGAAGCAACATCATATTTCATAAATATATCGTGCTGATAAACGGATATAAATGAAAAGTCTCTGGTGTGTTTAACTTTGCCCCTCTCTCTGTATTCTTATTCTTTAATATATCCCCTCCGTACAGTATTATACATTGGTTCTCAACGATTGAATGGTTTTTATTTTGTTTTTGCCTTTTTGCTTGTCTTTTTCTTTCTCCTTCTCTGTTCTTGCATCATTTTCTCTATATTTACTTTTCCTTCTTCCCCATTATTTCTCCATCTATTGATTTTTATCCCCTGTAAATCTATTCATCTTTGCGTATTTTCATCCCCAAATCTCTCTGCTGCATATATCTCAGTGACAGCTTTTCTTTCTATTTCTCTCCCATAGTCGTTTTATTTATTTACTTATTTGTTTACTTATTTAGTTATTTATTATATTTATTATATTTCTGCATATTTATTTTTCCCTGGTTTGATTCCTCTGATTTGTAAGCTAAACATTTTCGGTTTATATTTTTTTCTTTTTGCAATATCTATATCAGTAAATGTTTTGTATTTCTATTTCATAATTTATGTATTACACAGCCACTTTTTCTTAAAAAAAAACACACATATCCTCAATAAACAGGCAATAAGTCGATATATTGTCGGAAAGTACATTCGGGAGACCTATCATAAATATGTAGATTCAATATAACATTTATCAGTCGTAGTGGTTCGGTAGATTTAATAAAAATTACACCAAAGAGTTTCTAGAGTATTATTAAGCTAAATATATAATTGATTTGCGTTATATGTTTACCCGTATTTCAGTAAGAAATAATGCATGTAATTGTTATATAGTATATTATTATTAAATCTTTCCACTAATAATATTAATTTATACTTTTGATACTTAAAAGCACAACAGTTATTTAAGTAGGTTTGCAATTCACGTCCTCATTCGTTTTTATGATTTTTTGTCTTTTTCGTGAAACATCAAATGATAATCATAGTCTGAGGAAACTAATTACTATTTCGAGGGACGTAATTTAATATCAAAGGTGTTTTGCTCCAGTATAACATGAAATGACCCTTAGCATTATTTGTCCGAAAGCTTTCTGATATATTAATCAAGGGAATGATTTATGGTTACACTACAAATTGATAAATCCTTATTAACGTCTTTGATTTTACGCTCTGATCAACAACCAACATACTAGCACCGAAAATTCTAAATACATATTTGATAATATACAGCCATATTTTTAGCAAATACGGATAAATATGCATGAATTCAAGTATGCACTGTTTATCTATATTGTATACTCTATGTTCTCATAAAAATATTGAAAATATGCATAAGTACGGTAAAGAGAGTTTTCAGAGACGTTACGTTTCATCAGCTTCGTGTATCTCTGCTGTTCCAAAGATGATGATCGAGGTTATGAATGTGAAATCTAGAATGTATGATATTCATTCTTTAGAAACACATGCGGAAATACATAAATATATTACGCTTTACAGAATTTATAACTTATATATATGATTACACAAAGCAAAATGGTTTTGTTGTAATGAGTATATATGCCATATGCGTATTTTAGGCCTTTTTCGATATATACTCTTAATGGTAGGGTGAGATTTGAGGATGGTACCTTTTCCATTTTTATGAAATCGCTTTCCTACCTACGTTATACTTTTTGAACGGTCTCTCGATGACTTTCTTGATTCTTGCTATAGATCTGGCATGATAATCAGCATAATCGAAAGGAGTTTTGAACAACATTGTCCGTTTAGCGCAATTCCTCATGTTATTACACAATGAATATCAAGGGCTGCATTTTCTGACGATCATTTCCAATTTTTAGGACTGTGTGACCTTATTTTAGAGGACTTATACTATCTGTAGTTGCCGTATTTGCCCCGGAGCTATATACGGCGCAGCTTTAATCACGGAATCAATTATCACACAAAATTCGCTGCACAAATCAGTTGATCTAATAACTTTGTGGCTTTTTAATCTTTAATCACTATAGCAGCTTCTTCAAAAAAAAACAAAGCAAAATTTATTGTATATTACCAATTTATCTGCCAAGAGCTTAAAACGGAAGGTAGTATTTTTATATCTACAAATTTATTTGGGAAAAGAACAACAATGTGAATTAATTCGTTTTCAAGCTATTCACAAAACCTAACGATTTTATGTTATATGGTGACAATGAAACTTATCGTACAATGTGTATTCCTACGAATCTGCTCATATACAGGACAAACAAATTTATACGTTCTCCGCTGATGGATGGGCATTTAAAAGAAATGCGAATGTGTTATAACAATATGAAAAACTCGATTCGCTTTACCGAAGCCATTGAATATAATAAACAATGCAATTCAGTAGGAGGAAACGGTGAGGGATATCTTTAATGGAATGTCGATTCACTTAGAAATAATGGGAGTAAGGCAATAGACAAAACATCTTTTAAACATATAAGAATAAGCTTTGCACTGCAGTATAAGGATAGAACACTTATTCACATTAATCTAAAATGATATATTTGACTGAAACTGAGTCATCAACTCTCGTAAACAATAGGGACATTATGAATAGTTACAAAAATCACAATAATGGATTCAAAGTAAAATTATATTTTCTTTTTATATGTGTACCCCCAGTTACAGAAATAGGTTTCCCCAAATTTTATGTATATGGAGGGAGATATTCCTAGTCATCCCCCTTTATATTAATATCATAAACGACTACTGTTGTTCGCACACATGCTATGATGGGCAAAATTTTATTTTAACCTATTTATATACATGATATATAGAGCTATTTGAACACGAATTTGTTTTCTCCGTGATGTAGAACTATACATATGTTTTATATGCATAATAACTATTTATGTATGCATATATTTTTTGTAAGTATATTCATACACAAATATACATGCACAAGCAGCATAGTGCTTCAAGCACTATGCGCGCGAGAATACTTGCTTTGCGTGTGCGTGTGTGTGTGTAATCGTTGTTATATATTGAATCTTTAGAAATGAAACCTTAGCAAATAATTACTCCAAATTTCTCGCTTCTTTGACGAACACCAACAATAAAATGAAATTTTAATAGAATATCGATGGTGACCGAATCTAAAAGTTAACATAGTGCGCGCAAAAATACAGAGCTATAGACATTACATAACAAATTCATGTGATGCAAATGAGAAACTCCTTATTAAAAATGTACAAAATGCTTTTCAGTGCAGCAAATTAATAACAATGGTAAATAACAAGTCAACAGATATAACAGTGGAGATCGAACGTATTCCGGTGAGATGGTTCAATATCACTATTTAATAGACTTCATCTGCTATAGGAGGTAATAGTTTTGAAGGCATGTAGTACGATGTGTGCTTTGGAAAAAATCAATAATTCTTATATTTAGATCAAACCTTGAGCAACTTAGAAACAAAATCAAGGAAAAACATTTCGAGTAGAAAATACATCAAACAGATGAACGATGAGAACCATAGCTGGATGGTTTAGTCCGCTGCAAATTGTACCAGATTGTGTTCATATACTTTTTTTTAATTTAATTTTTTTTATTTCGTTTTGCACGTCCTGACTTTACGTTTAATGTCATACGTGCCTTCTGCCAGAAATCATTAACACCTCGAATTTCTTTCTCTTTCTCTTGTGTGCTTCTTATAATTTTTTCTTCTACTTCTTCATCATTATTTTCTTTACTACAATTCCCCTGCTTTACATCATCACCTTCTTTCCTTTCCTTCTTCATCTTCTTCTTCTTCTTCTTCTTCTTCTTATTATTATTATTATTATTATTATTATTATTATTATTATTATTATTATTATTATCATTATTATTATCATTAGTATTATTATTATTATTATCATTATTATTATTATTATTATTATTATTATTATTATTATTATTATTATTATCATTATTATTATTATCACCATCATCGTCATGATCATCATCATCATCATCATCGTTATCATTATTATTATTATTATTATTATTATTATTATTATTATTATTATTATTATTATTATCACTATTATTATTCATCCTTCTCACCGTGCTTATTGAGCTAACTATGGAAATATTTCACCGCATTTCTGAAGCTCTATTTCCATATGCCCTTCGCATTTCGATTTCTCATTTTTTTCCCTCTTACTCTTAAAAACATCCCGCCGCTAGAACAACCTTTATTCATTTATTTCTGTTATCCTTGATCAGTGTATGTCCTTCAGAACGTTCATACATCGCTAAATCTCACCTCTTCTTTTTTTTAAACTCTGTAAACTTTCATCTAATAAGTATTAAATATAAATTATTATTCATTCATCGTTTCTGATATTTTTAAACACTTTGCGTAGTTCTTTTGTGTACCCAGAGATCTGAAATGGAAAACTCAGTGTAAAAATCTGAATATTGGGAACACCTTTTCATAGACGTTAATGAGCGTAATACACACACACACACACACACACACGTACACACACGGCGCACGAACACACATACTTACACACACATGCATATATACATATAACATCATATAGAAACATAGGTATATGTACTCACGCAAACACATACATACAGGCACATATATATATCAAACGTATTGGCAGGGGCCTAACCCTAAGTAGTGTAGTACAAGTTGCCCCAGAAAAATTAACACTGCATTATTTACAGCATTTCTTATAACCTTTTGCCCTTCTTTGCAATTAACGCTATCTTTCTCCATATAGTTTCATAAAGATCCATCACTTAATTGTGATATCGTTTGAGGAAATCTTTTAGACTTTTCGAGTACCTTCTTCGACGACTTCCACAACTTAACATACTTAAAGAGCTCAACTTTTAACTTAATTCTCTAGTCTTCCATGATTTACATTATATGGTACATTTTCCACAAACAAGCAAATCACATTAATTTATGGGTGAGAAACATAATCACAATATTCTTAATATAAGAGACCGTCACTTTATTATTGTGTATGCAAAACAATAGGTTCGATAGAACATGTGTTTTCAATAATATCCTACGCTTTATGAATGGAAAACAAATGCAGACATCTTTTGAGTTCTTCACAATATTCTAGATATTCATTTGAACAATGCTAGCAATGTAAACTAAGATTAACCATTCTGACATCGACAAAGACACCATTACGTTTTATTGCCAAATTAGTTTTATCTTCTCTGTTAAATCTACTGTTTTTCACTTTATTAATAGACGTAGTTATCGATATGTTAGTTCATAACAAAGCTTAAGATATAACCGTATATCTATGCGATGTATATCGCATGGGCTTTATCAAAATCTATTAACTATGTATGAAATGGTTTAATCGCTGCAACAGAACGAGACTAAACATTAATCAAGAAGTCCATAGTATAACAAGCTTATGAAATTAAGAGTTACTTGCAGTGTAGGGCAACGTGGTATTTATATATTTAAAATATTACAGCAGATTGTCTGGTTTGAATTTTGATTAGCCAGATATATAAAACTTTTACTGATATTTTGTCGCACCAAATGCTTGAATGTGAGCGTTTTATTTATTCGTTTATTTACTTCTTCTTCTTCTTCTTCTTCTTCTTCTTCTTATTATTATTATTATTATTATTATTATTATTATTGTTCAGTAGTTTTATTTTTATAACGTGCTTTCACTTCACTACCGAGCGCAGCTCTGTGCGCCTTGGGTATGTGCTGTGGTTTGCTGTGGTGCTCTTATGTTTACTGTATTGAAAGTGTTTTGCGTAGAATGTGTGCAGTACCCAGTAGTGCAATTTTCTGTATGTTATATATATTTGTAAGTCCTGGTGTTTTTGTTATGTATTTGTCTGAATATTTTTTTTATTATACCTAAGGCACCTACTATGATGGGAATTGTTTCTGTTTTTAGATTCCACATTCGAGTTATCTCTATTTCCAGGTCTTTGTATTTTGAAAGTTTTTCCATTTCTTTTCGAGAAACGTTGTCATCTGCTGGTATTGATACATCAATTAGAAAGCATTTTTTTTCTTCATGATCTTTGACAACTATATCTGGTCTATTTGCCTTAATTTCTCTATCTGTGTGTATTGGCATATCCCAGAGTATGGTTGCTTTCTCGTTTTCTGTGACCTTTTCTGGCGTGTGTTTATACCATCTTTTTTCCGTTGTTATTCCATAGTGTTGGCATAGCTTCCAGTGTATATACGTCCCAGCTCTGTCGTGTCTGTGAATATATTCCTTCTTAGCCAGGACTGGGCAGCCAGAGATAATATGATTTATTGTTTCTTGTCCATCTCCACATATTCTACAGTTACTTGTTATATTTCTTTTCATTATGTGTTTTTGGTAATTTCTGGTGGGGAGGCTTTGGTCTTGTGCAGCAATTGAAAATCCTTCAGTCTCTGCTTTGAGTCCTGAGCTTCTCAGCCATTGCTGGGATTTTTCTCTGTCTATTTCTTTCGCGTTTAGTTTAGCCCGGTATTTACCATGTAGGGGCTTTTCTTGCCATCGTTTTATCATGGTCCGTTGCTGTTCTAGTTTTAGTTTGGATTTCATTTATTATTATTATTATTATTATTATTATTATTATTATTATTATTATTATGGCGTGAGAGAGCAGTGCATGCCATGAAAGTGAAATGGGGTAAACTATACGAAGCCCATTATTCCCATCATAACTACACGTTTGATAAGGGTATACCAGGCATCACAACCATATGTGCGCGATATGGTGATCTCATATCAAGTTTAACAGCGCATGACCTCGGAGGTAGGACCCAGTTAGAATTTTCTTCAGGTCGAGTATCCCATCCTGCTGAAAAGGTCCCTGAATAGGGCTTGTTTAAGGATGTTCAGCAAAACACCCATGTTTCCAAAGGTGAATTATTCAAATCCCAAATAATTCCTCTCAACACGTGGCTATGATGTTCCCCCACTACTTTTGCTCATGATCAGAGATGCACATATTGTCAGCCATCAAGGGACATGCTCAACTGGTTAAGGTCAAACAACTGACAAGCAAATATGTGGTATAATGCAGAATATTTGTTGTAGTCCATCTTTTATACCAAAACGAAACATTATTATTATTATTATTCAGTAGTTTTATTTTTATAACGTGCTTTCACTTCACTACCGAGCGCAGCTCTGTGCGCCTTGGGTATGTGCTGTGGTTTGCTGTGGTGCTCTTATGTTTACTGTATTGAAAGTGTTTTGCGTAGAATGTGTGCAGTACCCAGTAGTGCAATTTTCTGTATGTTATATATATTTGTAAGTCCTGGTGTTTTTGTTATGTATTTGTCTGAATATTTTTTTATTATACCTAAGGCACCTACTATGATAGGAATTGTTTCTGTTTTTAGATTCCACATTCGAGTTATCTCTATTTCCAGGTCTTTGTATTTTGAAAGTTTTTCCATTTCTTTTAGAGAAACGTTGTCATCTGCTGGTATTGAAACATCAATTAGAAGGCATTTTTTTCCTTCATGATCTTTGACAACTATATCTGGTCTATTCGCCTTAATTTCTCTATCTGTGTGTATTGGCATATCCCAGAGTATGGTTGCTTTCTCGTTTTCTGTGACCTTTTCTGGCGTGTGTTTATACCATCTTTTTTCTGTTGCTATTCCATAATGTTGGCATAGCTTCCAGTGTATATAGGTCCCCGCTCTGTCGTGTTTGTGAATATATTCCTTCTTAGCCAGGACTGGGCAGCCAGAGATAATATGATTTATTGTTTCTTGTCGATCTCCACATATTCTACAGTTACTTGTTATATTTCTTTTCATTATGTGTTTTTGGTAATTTCTGGCGGGGAGGCTTTGGTCTTGTGCAGCAATTAAAAATCCTTCAGTCTCTGCTTTGAGTCCTGAGCTTCTCAGCCATTGCTGGGATTTTTCTCTGTCTATTTCTTTCGCATTTAGTTTAGCCCAGTATTTACCATGTAGGGGCTTTTCTTGCCATCGTTTTATCATGGTCCGTTGCTGTTCTAGTTTTAGTTTGGATTTCATTTGTTTTATAGCTTTTGTTGTTTCTTCTTCTTCTTCTTCGTATTTGTTAGGTAGATTGATTTCTTGTTTGTATTTGTCAGCTTCCTTAAATACTGAAAACAGTTTTTTGTTTTGCTCGTGTTTTGTGGCTATTTGTATTAGTTTCCCTTGCTTCTGGAGTAGGTATTTTTGCAGTCCTATGGTGGTTATTTTATAATAGTTTTCTAGCTGTATAAGACCCCTGCCACCTTCTGTGCGTTGTATATATAGCCTTTCTATGTCAGATTTTGGGTGGTGCATCCTATATCCTGTCATTATTTTTCTTGTTTTCCTGTCTATTTTACATAGTTCGTTTAGTGTCCAGTTAAGGATGTTGTAGCTGTAGCTTATAACTGGGACAGCTAAAGTGTTGATACCCATTATCTTGTTTTTAGCATTGAGCTCTGTTTTTAGTATTGATCTAACTCGTCTATAGTACTCTTTCTTTATTTTTTCTTTCATTTGTGTATGTTGTATCCTATCTAGTTCATTGACTCCTAAATACTTATATGGTTGGCTTTCGTCTAGTTCTCTTATTTCATTGGCTTTATCTAGTGTTATATTGCTACTTTTAACTAATTTTCCTCTTTTCAGGGTTGCTTTGGCACATTTTTCTAATCCGAATTTCATTTCTATTTCCTTGGTAAAGCCGTGTACTGTCTGTAGTAGTGTTTCTAGCTCTTTGTCGTTTTTTGCATATAATTTTAGGTCATCCATATATAGAAGGTGGCTGAGTGTTTTTCCATAGCATTTGTAACCGCATCCAGTTCTATTTAGCAATTCTGTTAGAGGTGTGAGTGCCAGGCAGAACAGGAGTGGAGAGAACGTGTCTCCCTGGAATATTCCTCTTCTAATGGGGATGGCTTTCGTTTTCACAAGTCCCTCTTTTGTTTGGAGCTGTAGCACTGTCTGCCATTTGTTCATTGAGTGCTCTATGTATTTTATGATAATTGGTGCCACCTTGTTTATGGCTAGTGTTTCCAGAATCCACGTGTGGGGAACACTGTCGAAAGCCTTTTAGTAGTCCACCCAGGCCATACTGAGGCCTTTCTTCTTTCTGCGGCTGTCTTCAGTTATGGCTTTATTGATCAATAATTGATCTTTACAGCCGTATGAGCCCTTGCAGCATCCCTTCTGCTCTTCTGGTAACAGGTTGTTATTTTCCAGGTGTTTACTCACTCTCTGCGATATTATTGCAGTAAAGGCTTTGTAGATCGTAGGGAGACAGGTTATAGGTCTATAGTTTTGTGGTTTCTCCGTTTCCGTGGATTTGGGGATTAAGATGGTTTTCCCTTTTGTGAGCCATTCAGGCATTGTTTCTGGATCTGCTATTATGTTGTTAAAGTTTTCTGCCAGCTTTTTATGCATTGCTGGCAGGTGTTTTAACCAGAAATTGGGGATCTTGTCGTGTCCAGGTGCTTTCCAGTTGCTTAGTCTTTGCAGTGTCTGGGTGACCTCTTCAGTTGTTATAGGGGCCCAGAGTTGCTCAGGTGCTAAGTTCGTTGTTTTAATGGTCCTTTTTTGGGGTTGTTGCTTCACCGACCATATTTGTTTCCAGAATTTCTCTAGTTCTTCTGCTGTTGGTGCTGAAGTAATGTCTATTTTATTTTTACCCAGTTCTTGGTAGAGTTTTTTGGGGTTGGATTTGAACTGTTTGTTTTGTTCAAAGAAACGTTGGCGTTTCTCATACCGGCGGATCCTCTGTGCTTTGGCAAGGATGTCTTGCTTTAGTTTTTCTTTTGCTTCAGGTAAGTCTTTTTCTGTAATGCTGTATTTGTACAGTATTTTTGTTTTCTTCTTGTTACTTAGTAGTGTTGATTGTTTACTAATTTCGTTGAGAATCGATAAATCTTTTCTCTTTTTTTTAATTTTGTTCTGGATGTTATTTATCCACAAGGTCTGTTTGGGTGGTAGAACTCCTGTTCGGATGGGTTTGAGTGAGTATCCTGCTTCTTTTGTGGCTGCAGTGGCTGCCGCATATATCATGTCATTTAGCTCAGTGATATTGCCTGTTGTTTCTGTGGTTGTTAGTTCCGTGACGGCCAGGTTTATGCTATTTATTATTGATGTTGTTTTATTGTCTATTTTGATTTTTGGGAGATATAATCTGTGGTCCATTCTAAGATCTGTGGTTTTCAGTTCTTCGGTTATTTTCATTTTCATAGTATCGTAATTATTAGGTTTCCCTTCGTTATTTCCAGGCTTTATATTTGTTTTGCCTTCCTTTTCATTCATATGTTTGTCTGTGGTGTTCTGGATTGCTGCTTTTTGTACACTATTATACATCTCTACGGTCTGGGTTTGTTGTTTTTTGTTTACTTCGTTTTTGCCGGGCATGTTACGTTTGTCCTCGTGTTTTGCTATCTCAGTGTTTATATTATTATTTGGCATTGCTGTGTGACTACTATCTAGATTTTCCTGATGTATTTTTTCTTTCAATTGCTCTATTTCTATTTCTGATATTTTTTTTGCTTTTAGAATATATCTTCTTATGTTAGCTAGTTTGTTAGGGTTCATTGTTTTATCGAGGTCTATATTTACATTATTTTTCTTCCATGTTTTATATGTATGTGTTGTTGCGTTTTCGTTTTTTGGGTAGAGTACTGCTGTGAAATAGGCGTGTAGGATCGAAATGTGTTCCTCACGTGTCCATTTATGCCGTTTTGGTTTTGTTTGCGGGACATGAGGAACAACGTCCGGCCCTTTATTTTGACTGTCGTCGTTTTCGTAGGGTACCGGTTCGTTTATTTCTGTTGTCAGATTGTTTTGCACGTTCATATCTTCGTATTTTTTTCTTAACAAGCTTACAGTACGTACTTCTCGGTTGTTATTCTTGGGTGAAATAATACCGGTGTTATTTAATATGTTTGTAATTTTTTTGTACATGGTGTTTTGGGGTTCGGAGATGGTCTGGTTTTGATGTAACACGTGTGTTTACGATCGCTGTGCGGGTAGTGGAGGTATCAAGTTAAAATACATCATTATATTTGTAAAAATAGAGATAAATTTCAATGAGTATTACTTACTCGGATATAGTCCAACCCTTTGTCAGCTATTTTTTGTATATGGTGTTTGGGTTTGGGGATGGTCTGTATTTTGATGTAACACGTGTGTTTACGATCGCTGTTCGGGTAGTGGAGGTATCAAGTTAAAATACATCATTATATTTGGAAAAATAGGAATAAATTTCAATGAGTATTACTTACTCGGGGATAGTCCAACCCTTTGTCAGCTATATTTGGGCTCCATGCGATGTCTTTATTTCCGATGTTTTTGGATAAGTTTCGGAGCAGTGATTTATCGTACTCACATGTTAAACTTCCCCGGTGTTCTCTGTTAAACTTCCCCCTCTCTGTTATTATTATTATTATTATTATTATTATTATTATTATTATTATTATTCATCCTTTCGAGGTCGATAAAAAAAGTCCCAGTTGAGCACTGGCGTCGCTGTAGTCCACTTAGCCACTTCTCCAAAATTGCTGGCCTTGTGCCAAAACTTGAAACCATTATCAGCATTATATTATTTTACAGTATTATGTTCGCTTATTCTAAGTTGTAAACCAAGAAAATTTATGTCACCACAAAAATAAACATTGCAATGACTAATGAAAGGGTACCATTTGTAGCAAACGTTGGAATCGATCTAGAATTATATTTATTTTCATTCTTCAAAAGTGTTCCTACTATCTCCACCATTATCTTTTCTATCAACCCCTATCAGCTTCTTTAAAATAAGTATCATTCTTTCCCGTCGCCGTTTTCCTATTAATGTTGATGCTTAATAATACTGATATCAATAATATATAAATCTATATGAAGTGCATCTCTTTGATTTACATTGTATATTAATAGACATGAATTCTATTTCTGTGTCAATAAAACAATAAAATACTTCAGTCTTAATTGACTTATCTACAGACAAGCACTTATGAAGATTATTAAAACTGGTAATATACCGAATTTACATAATACAGTTTTCTTTAATACAGACTTATGTTTCTCTTGCCACCATCACTCCACATTACTAATTTTATCAAAATAAGTTGATTTATATCATTTCACACTTCTTGATACATATCTCTTTACTTATATCCTGAACACTTTATGACTGATGAAAAATGGTATTACTTTCGTTTAATGTAGCTGATATGTATTTCTTAAATTTGGCACAAGCATAAAAGCCTAAACCTATACACAGATCCTTATGTATGAGTATGATTTATCGACTATTCATAGTTCATATTATTTCCAACTTGCTGTACGTATGAGGTGTAGTTACATCTCATACGTACAGCCGTTTTTATATAACTCGCATTGTCTCGTATTATCTAAATTCTATCAGAGACTTCACACTATTTCCTAATATTGTCTGCTGTTTATATGCTCATACAACTCCTCTTGCGTTATTCACAACTCAATGAAGGTGTTATAGATGTCTCCATCTTCTACCTTCATTGTATTACTTATATAGTATATTTTAACTCTAATTATATATTCTTACGTAACCAAGATATTCTATTCTCCATGCAAAGAAGTTTCACCTGAAACATGAATCAAATATATCAAGTGTCAACATAGTAGCATGTTGCAGAAAACACAGACGGCATTGAAATTTATTAGAGCGAGCAACTAACATTTGTATTATCTTGCGTGAGTGTTAGCTGCAGCTAACTGCAGCTGCATTCTTTTAAATAATTGCAAGAGACAAACAGAAGGACATTAGATATTGTATATAAATTATTTGGACATTGCGTTAATAACGGCAATGCTTAATGATTCTCGTAAAGAAATATTGGTTTCAAATTTTGGAACAAGGCCAGCAATTTCGGGGAAAGAACAAATCGATTACATCAGCTAGAGTACTAAATTGATACCTATTTTATTGACCCCACGAATATTAACTACAAAGTCTTTGCATATACATATGCAGAGAGAAATGAACATGAGGGAGATAGATAGACAGATAGGTAGATAGATAGATAGATAGATAGATAGATAGATAGATAGATAGATAGATAGATAGATAGATAGATAGATAGTTGGGTAGATAAATATATGGAAAAGTACATATGTAGTCATATATATATATATATATATATATATATATATATATATACGCACATGAATATGTATTTATATACTGATATGCGTATAAATATATGTATATATGTATATATGTATATCTATATATACATGTGTGTGTGTGTGTGTGCGCGCGTGTGTGTGTGCGCGCGTGTGTGTGTGCGCGCGTGTGTGTGTGTGTGTATACATACACGCATATGTATTTATGTACGCATGTATTCATAAACACATATATTAGTAAAAGATAGTTCTCGCGAAAATATGGGGGAAAATCATTTATACTTCAAACATCAGCGTTGAAAGCAGACATTTCTACTTTTCCGTGGAATAAGTTGTAAGGAGCTGAAAGCATTCGCTTTATGCATTACTGCTGTTTTGTGAATAGATTTCAACCTTTGAAACGTGCTACACAGGTGCCATAAACCACTGTAATATATTTTAATTGAATGACAGTAAGGGTGAATACGACGAACACATATTACCATAGAAGGCAAGTGCATATGGTATATATAATATATATATATATATATATATATATATATATATATATATATATATATATATATATATATATATATATATGCATATAAATTTATGGAACGGAGTATTATGAAGCAGTTAGATTTCTGATTCCTTAATGAGTGAGTCTTCGATGGACAAAATATGCGACCGAAAACATCCGAGGCATATATATATATATATATATATATATATATATATATATATGATCTGTAAATTCTACCTAAATGGTACCTGCTGGCACGGGGAAAAGGGACGAAACTGCAAATTTGCCCATCCCAAACACCACCAGCTAAACAAGGTAGATAACCACTTACAACAAAATAAGCGGGAGGGCAGAAAAGGGAGACCAGAAAGCTTAAATCTACGTACACATAATCCACCGAATACCAACAGGACTCACAAAGAGAGAAGTCCGTATATTCCTTCTGCTCCCAAAAAAGGCTGTATGCAGAGGCTGTACGAACTGCAGTAGCTGACCAGCAAGCTTTTTTAAGCGTGGCCCAGAAAATGGTACAATAGTTAACGTGGATACAGAGGGTACAGAGTCAACGCCACACGAACCATTGTCCAAGACCACCACAGATGATGGATCAGGGATGGCCACCGCTAACATCAGGAACCCCTGCACAGATATCACACCCATATTCCTATTGAATATCCGGGGTCTATTACGAACAGGCGGCAAAGACAAGTTCCTATACTTGAAAGACCTAGTAACATGCAATCAAGCAATATGCATGGTGCTTACCGAAACGCATCTAACACCTAATATAGCAGATGCGGAGATAAATATACCAGAGTATGCCGTACTCCGAATAGACAGAAGGGATAGAAGTCATGGGGGAGTTGCAATGTACATCCGAGAAGATGTCACACCCCTACTACTACTATCACACTCAAACTCTGTATGTGATACTTTAATAGTACACATAAAACAAATTGATGTAGTTGTATGCTCAACATACCGTCTACCAAATACCGCAAAGCAGGAAGGTAAATTTGAGGACAGCCTCAGACGCATAGAAGAGGTCCTGACAAATCTGGACCAACACATCAATATACTTTTCCTAGGCGACTTTAACCTCCCAAATGTTAAATGGCCTGAAGGTCACATCCTCTCTGGGATGTCACTGCATGAACAACGCCAGGCAAAATCATTGCTAGAACTATCCCACATGCTGTTCATGGAACACGTGATACTCCAACCAACCAGGGGAAGCAATATTTTAGATCTCTGCTTCACAAACAATGTGAGCCTAATCCATAATGTGAAAATAACGCCCACATCTCTCTCAGATCATAACATTATAGAATTAACTATGTATTGTCCTAGACAACCCACTGACACCCACCCCACCAGGAGGACTCAAGCAATATCCAACCTGAATTTCCACAGGGCGGACTGGAAGTCAATTCGCAGAGAGAATCGAAATCAAAACTGGCATGACAGCCTTTCTATACAAGACAATGACCTCAAACTAAGTCATTTTATGTCAACCATACAAGACATATGCACCAAATACGTGCCATATAGAAAGACCAGAAAACATGCCAATAGAATTCCTAGAGCCAGGAAAATCCTTATGAGACACAGAACAAAGGTCTCAAACCAGTTAAATAGAGAACTGGAGGATAGGAAAAGGGCTAAATTAAAACTAACACTGTTAGAAATAGAAAACAAAATTAAACTCTCCCATGAAAAGGAGAGAGCAAAGAAGGAGAAGAGAGCAGTAGAAAGCATAAAAACAAAACCAAAGGCCTTCTATAGATTTGCAAAAGAGACTGCTACGGTACAGTATAAGATAGGACCCCTATTCCTGCCTAATGGCTCACTGACTGCAGATCCCACATGGATAAGTGAAGTGCTCAGTACACAATTCAAGAGTGTCTTCACTTCTCCTCTGAGTCACATGCAGATAAAGAACCCAGCTGATTTCTTTGACAATAGCACTCAGCAGAAAAAGACTGCATCCATTACCTACATCGACATTGAAGAGGAAGATGTGATAGCTGCCATAAATGAAATGAGCTCAAATTCGACAACTGGCCCCGATGGTTTCCCAGCTGTCCTCTTTCCCAGCTACGAAACCTTGGCATAGCTGGTAAATTAGGAGAGTGGCTGCATGACTTCCTGAATGGTAGAAGTCAGACAGTTGCAGCCAATGGAGAACTATCTAGGGAAACACAAATATTGAGCGGTGTTCCAAAAGGAACTGTTCTGGGGCCACTACTGTTCATAGTGGCCATTCCGGACATGCCCACGGTCACTCGGAGAGCCATTGTCACTAGCTATGCTGATGACACAAAGATATCTCAGGCAATAAAGAATCCTGATGGTATTGTAAGCCTGCAGAATGACCTAAATGCAATATATGAGTGGGCAGAGCAAAATAATATGCAGTTCAATGCAAAACAATTTCAAGTACTGCGCTACAAGACCACAAGTACCTCCGAACTGGCATACACAAGGTCTGGAGGTACTGCAATCCCAGAACCACAAACAGTAAGAGGGGCATCAACATGTGTAGTGATGCATCATTTCACATGCACATTGTCAAGTTGACAGCAAAGTGCAGACAACTGGCAGGGTGGATACTGAGGACATTTCGTACAAGGGATCAAAAAGTCATGTTGACTCAATGGAAGACATTTGTTCTGAGCCGCCTAGACTATTGCTCTCAGTTGTGGTCACCACACAGTGTTAAGCGGACAGCAGAAATCGAGGCAATTCAGCGGCACTATACAAAAACGATCGCCACAGTCCAACAGATGAACTACATGGAGCGACTGAAAGCACTAGGTCTCCACTCCCTGGAGCGCAGGCGGGAGAGATATGTAATAATATACATATGGAAAATACTGGAATGACTGGTGCCAAACTTTGGCATCAAGTACTACAGGAATGCCCGCACTGGTCGCCACTGCATGGTGCCAAAGGTGCCGTCCACTGCATCTCACATAAGAACGCGATACTGCAGCAGCGTCGGTTTCAGAGGACCTTAGCTCTTCAATGCCCTGCCAAAACATTTGAGAGACCTGCAAGACATGGATGCGGAGGTCTTCAAGACAAAACTCGACGCTTTCCTCTCCACGATACCAGACGAACCAATGGCTCGTAATGAGACGCAGTTTAGGGCAGCGATGTCAAATTCTCTTATACACCAGATGTGCCATCAAAACTCTTGATTGGACCATATCAGGTGGGGGAGAAGAGCCATGCAAGGAACGTAAAGAGAGCACAGCATAAATACGGAAAATCACGGTGGTGCACCAGCATGACTGCAGCCACTTGGCTGAAACCCATAAATAAATAAATATATATATATATATATATATATATATATATATATATATATATATATATATATATATATATATATATATATATGTATGTATGTATGTATGAGTGTTATAAGAGATAAAATTAATTTATTAACACATTGTCAAGTTACATTTGCCTCCAATTGTTTTAAGAGGAATCTGTACCCTCGCAATAAAACACACACACACACACACACACACACACACACATATATATATATACACACACACACACACACACACATATACAAATACACAAGCATAGAAATACATATGTATGAGTATATATATGCGGAAAGGAATATGTACGTATATATGTATATATATATATATATATATATATATATATATATATATATATATATATATATATATATATATATATATATATATATATATATATATATATATATATATATATATATATATAAGCAATGTTAATTCTCTAAATGAAGTATTAACAGTAACTGCACGATAAAGTGAAGTGTATTGCCACTTAAGTGTGGCTGACCCCTAGGGGTGGATGTTACTGTTGCTTTAGCCCCAGGAGGACATCTCCTCCAGCTGGCTTATCGACACACTACTGTGTCCTGTTTGTTTTGCCAAGGGAAGTTATCCCTCTCATCGTGATCGTAGCACGAACGGACCCGGATTTCAGGGTTATTTCCCTTGGTCAGCGTCCGATAGCTACCGACCTTCGATGAGAGATATAAATTCTTGGCAACCTTATGTATATTTTTCCAGTGAAATTCTTCACTGATATCGAAAAAGTGAAAACAAGCAATGTTAATTCTCTAAATGAAGTATTAACAGTAACTGCACGATAAAGTGAAGTGTTTCGCCACTTAAGTGTAGCTGACCCCTAGGGGTGGATGTTACGGTTGCCAAGAATTTATATCTCTCATCGAAGGTCGGTAGCTATCGGACGCTGACGAAGGGAAATAACCCTGAAACCCGAGTCCGTTCGTACTACGATCACGATGAGAGGGACAACTTCCCTTGGCAAAACAAACAGGACACAGTAGTGTGTCGATAAGCCAGCTGGAGGAGATGTCCTCCTGGGGCTAAAGCAACAGTAACATCCACCCCTAGGGGACAGCCACACTTAAGTGGCAATACACTTCACTATATATATATATATATATATATATATATATATATATATATATATATATATATATATATATATATATATATATATATATATATATATATATATATGCATATATATATGTATATACAAACACATACCCACGTACATGCATACACATACGCAGCCACATACATACATACATAAACACATACATTCCAAATTGCGAAACAATATTATCTTACAAATTATTTACGCATCGCGAAATTATCTCATTAACAATTAAGATATCCGTTATATAAGGAAATCCTTTGAGTTGAATAATAATGGAGCATTGTAAGATTATGTTACTTTAAATAGTAATTTTATCTGTTTAGACTGGAGAAAGCAGACAGTTATGATATGAACGTCCATTTCTTTTTAAAATCTCATACGTTTTGTAACCAATTCATTTTCAGATGATCCGAGGATGCTGAAGATACACCGACACTCAGCTCTGAGTTTCTTGTACCAGAAACAGTTGTAAGCTAATGAAGTTGATTACGTTATTCCTGGTTCGTTGTCATTTATTTACGTTCGTTTTATGCCCCGTATTCGAATATCACTTAATTCCGAATTATTTCTATATTTGTTTTTAATTCCTGGTTATTAGAATCGCCATGCCTGGGTCCTTTAAAAAATATCAGTTCTACAGTTGATGCCTTTGACTAAACGTCTTTGAAGTGGTGCTCCTTCATGGTCACTGCCTAATATATCAGTCGCATATATATTTTCTATTTACATAATGAATAACTTCCTCTTTGTTCTAACATATACAAGTTTTAACTGTTATGCATATACTTTTTCAGGTAACGCAGGTGTCGTAGAGTGTTTTCTAATTGCGTTTGGTTTTCATGATTACTATTGGGAGAGCTTGCAATTAAAAGTCTTACTTCCATTGTCTTCAGAACAAAGGTTTTGCAGTCATAATCATCCTGCCGTTTTTCATATCAGTAACCGTTGTTTTAAATATATAAACTAATTGAAGTTTTAGAGTTTCAATCTGTAACAGATTCTGCTACAGCTTTTAGCAGGCCCTTTATCCATGTTACACACATGTAGAAAACATACCTGCAGCGGGGTATTGCTTGGGACACCGTAGAGTACATCACAGTATGTTGTTGTCCCTCGTTTTCAGTTGTGCGTTTTGCAATCTTAGTGTTGATGATGTTGAACGTTATAAAGAATCATAACTGTCTCAGATCCCTTATCTAGATATATCACAGAAAATGCATGCATTTCAGTGTATGAGCCTCTTAGTTTCATAGATATCTTATCTTCTTACATTTTGAAATGATCAACAATTTTCTATACTTCCCCATTCTATATCATTCTATATCAAAGTTTGTGCATTTGGCTTTAATAGCTGATGTAACATTAGCTAACCGCGTCGCCATCATTTTCATTCTGACAGAACGCAGAGGGTTGGTTGTAATATCGTTGATTGAATTTGCCTTTGCCATACACTTTGCCATTTTCATCATTACTTGAGTTAGAACAAATGGAATCGTTTTCGAATTTCTCTACTTTCTGTGCCTTGCTGCTATATGCATTTGGTATGTGGCTGGGTTTCTGAAGATGATCGGAACCTCGGTGATATTCCTTTCTGTTCATCTTATAAAATAGTTTTAATGCTCGTGATGGTCTTACTTTGGACTACGTGGTTATCTATGTCGAAGATTTACCTCCGTGTGTCTATTAATTTAAAAGCAGTCATCTTCCTTATAATTCATCTCAAACTAGGTGTACTCGAGTACGTTTGCATGTACGTACTTGTGTATACAAATTAATTCTTATCTATGAAAATATAGGATTTAATATTTATTTGTATTTGCAAGTTTGGTCTTTCGATAAGGTGTAAACACAAGATAATGAGACACAAGATCTTACAAAACTTCACGGTAAAATAGCAACTCATATATATTGTTAGCTTATAGATAATTTCTCATATTAAAATCAAAATATTGTTATTTTAAAAAATACAAAATATATGTGGCAACTTTCTGAACACAGTATGAGATTCTCTGATTATCATATTCTTAATGATAATGATTGTTACTTTTTGATGTTTATTAGCCCAAGGAAACTTCTGTTCCAGCAGTTCTACAATCGAGTATACTCTAGTTCTCATCACTTCGTCAATTCATTTACATATTGCATATTTCATTATATAAAGTCTACTTAACATTTTAGTAAAAACAGGATGTTTTATGAGGCTGCTATTTCTAGAGGTTTCATCGAAATCGCAAAAGCTTTCTCTTTGTAAATTAACTGGTATCCAAATCGGCACACCTAATTTTTATTTAATTCTTTATGACGACCCATTATGAATAGGAAAATTGTCTCATACATATGCAATACAATACAGCAACAATTGAAGTTTAGTATAAAAGAAATGTGATATTCTTTCATAAATTATGTGTTACTTGATTTCTGATATTGATTTTTCTATTGAAACAAATTTCATATTCAGAACAAAAGTTTGCTTTAATGATGTCGGTGAAATTTCAAATGCCAAATGATGTATTAAAAAATAGCAATTGCCCATTTAAAACAAAACTGAAGCAAGTTTCTTGCGAACAAGCGGTGTCGTCTTAAATTATAACTGTTGCTCGATCAACGTATAATACTAAAATCAAAAAACTTGCGACAATTATATGAGAAATGCTGACTTTCAGATCAATTAAAATAGAAAAATAAGAATATTTTTAAATGGATCTGAAATTCCCGGCTCCCTAATACCGAATGATGAATCAATGAAATCAATTGAGAAAGAATAGTGACGTATTATTTTGGAATACTGGAGGCAGATGAAATAAAACATGAAGAGATGAAACAAAGTTCAAGGGAGTGTAGAAGGTACCAGGAGAATGAAGGACGTACTTTAAGTAAATGTTCAATTCAAGAAATGTCATGGAAGTAACAAATCTAAGAGCAGAGTAGGTTATCAGATTTGCAACTGGAATTGTGAACTGGATGAAATATTAATTTCCGAAACTTGACCGAAAAACTAGAAAGTTGTTGACAGTTTAGGGAGCAGCATACGAAAGCTGATATTAACAGGCTGCACTTGAAGACATACCATGGTGTACGAGCCTTAAGTGGTGTAGAGGATCGTGTGCAGATGGAACGAAAGATGTTACTAAATTAATCGCAAGCACAGAAAATTACTAAAGGAAGTGAATCAAGAATGATTAAGTTTAGAAAGGACAAGAATAAAATTTAAAGAGAGTATGTGAAATAGATTGATGAGAAACCTTTGGACTGCGTGTTTTGAAAATTCATTGATGGCTTGGTTGAAAAGGGAGCGACTGAAAAAGGAAACAGAGCTTTATTATAGCTGATCCATGCCAAGAACTTCAAATAACTTGAGAAAATATGGTATGTGTAGGCGGTGTTTCAAAAATGTAGAGTATTTGGAATTTAGGATGAAGCAATGGTACACATTATTGCAGAATGCCCTAAGTTGGCCTGAGACATGACCAAGTTTTGAACTTTTTGACAGAAATGGGGGTTTCAAGCAACCATCGGTACAGGCATCGGGTAGAAAGTGTATTTGAGTCAGGACCATGTAGGATTTTGTGGCATTTTCACATTTCGACGGCTAAGACTATAGAAAATATAATCGAGATATTACAGCAATAGATAAAGAAAATGGAATTTTCTTGCTGATTGATCTATCATGTCCATTTAAGTCTATGACTGTGAAGAAAGAAAAGGAAGAATAGAAAAATAAAACCCCTTGAAATTTGATATTGCAAGGATTTAAAATATGAAATCAGCAAACGTAGTATTTGTGACACTTGCTGTATTAGGGACTGAGAGTAGTGATATAGAATGATCATCGGAAGTGTTTTTGAGCATTTGACGAATTTTTTGAAATTATGTGGAAATCTAGGGTTACAGTTAGTAACTAGCTATTCACATATACTCTACCAGGAATAAATTCAATACTGCGTCAAGTGAAATAATGAAATAGCAACAATACAGAGTAGGAGGAGGAGGAGGCGGAGAAGAAGAAGAAGAAGAAGAAGAAGAAGAAGAAGAACAACAACAACAACAACAACAACAACAACAATAATAATAGCAACAACAACAACAACAACAATAACAACAACAACAGCAACAAAAGCAACAACAACATAGAACAAGAAAACAATATTTGTAACAATAAATATTTATTCAAATACTGATTTGTATAGGATAATAGATTCAGTTGAATAAAAGAGAAGGAAGTAGCCCCCTGGCTGGATAGACTATGAGAAATCATACACGACAAGACATGTTACTATTTAAATTTTGAAGTGTGCAAAGTGCCAGAGATTGCCTGAAAAGATTACCAACTTTGTAGAAAAACTTATGGGAATACGTAGACTTGATCTAATTCGGAAATATGAAAAACTGGAAAGGGATATTACATGGGGGTGGTTCTCACTATTAATTTGCCTGATCGCCGTGATTTGTTTGACAAGCATACTGAGAAAATGTAGATGGAATGATGATCTTGCCGAGAGATATAAGAAAATAATCAGTCCCTTGACTGCATATAATGCATCAAATGTTTGGGAAAATAAGTATGTAGTCTTATTTAGGAAGTGAGATCGAAAGATTAAATCTCATAGGGCGAAGAATCTACAAGAGAATGTCATTAGCTGAGTGAAAAAGAACGAAGGATGCTACTACCTAGTGGAGCTGCCTGAGGATAAGGTAATGGAAATACAAATCTACAAAGCATAAAAGGTAAGTTTTAGTGATATTATGAAAATGAGGAGAAAGAGAAGATAGAGGAGAAAGAGGAAAAGTGGACGAGGATTAAAGAAAGAATATCAATGACGTATGGGAATTGTGGAATTTTACAAAGGAAATTCGATGCAGAAGCAATAAATGGAATTCAAATAATGAAATATGGAAATACAGTCCTTCTGACACAGCAAGGCCTCCATTTAAAGCCAGATAAGCAACTGCATTTTTCTAGACTCAGCCTTAATATAACGGCCTATAAAAGAATAATGTCTTCGTCCACATAACTTACAGCTTCGTCCAACACATAGCTCCTCTTCTTAAAAGAGAGACGTGGGAGAAGTAGATTTATCTTAAGTAACGCCTGGACACGAAACTTTCTATGCAGAACAGTTGCAATATTCTGGGTGCATTTATGGCAAGTCATTATGACCGCATAACTGTGCCTCTAGAATGTACCTCGCGCAAGTAGAACCCCAATTTCATAAAATTTTATTAATAGCAGTGCTCGATCCAAATGCCTTTCCAAACAGATTTTATCAATTCGCAACTGCCCACGTTTGCTATAATTAAGGACCACTCTTTTCCTACCAGCGTGAATAAAATCTTAAACGCTGAATTTAGATTTATGAGACGAAAATTGTCTCCACAGGCCTCCTCCTAACCTTGCTCTCTGAGAAATATTACCATTCACAGCACTAGTAAAACACTTTTCTTGCGTTAGATGCAGTAGAATTTTGTCATATAAACTGGTATGAATTTGTAAATTTTGAAGTGAAGACTTACACAACTGCATGACTTGCGTTTTGTAAAACACTTACAGCTTCCTGTATGTGAATTATTCTTGTCGGCTTCTCGCAGCGGCTCCCAAGACGTTTGCGAAAAACATCGAGTGTCCAGGCTCATGTCTAAAGCACGTGTATACAACATGAGTATACTGGAAAATAACAACTCGCTGACGCATCACTGATTATCTGTACTATTACTCTCTCTATTTTACTGCTGAAATTGAGATTTATCCTTTGCCCATAATTGAAATTGGATCCGGTAGTTACTGATGAAATCTGAACACCACCCAGCAGAAGAATTGTTTCAAAAGTTTAAAAAGAAAACGTTAGCGGAAGCGTATCGTCAGTAGAAACTAAAAAGAAACTAACTTGAATGAGACAAATCGGATGAGATCGTATGTAAAGCAATGATTTTGTTTTTTAATTCTCATTCTATTCGATCAGATACATACATACAATATATATATATATATACTTACCAATGTGTATATGTATATATTTTTTTTTATCTAGGTTTACACATATATACATACATATATATATATATATATATATATATATATATATATATATATACATATATACATATATATGTACATATACATATACATATACATATACATACGTATATATATATACATATATATATATATATATATATATATATATACATATACATACACACACGCATATATATGTATGTATATATATATATATATATATATATATATATATATATATATATATATATATATATATATATATATATATATATTTCGTAAGTGTATTTCGTGTGCAAGATTCTTGATGTGGATACGTGTGTTGAAAGAAATACAATTAAACCTTGGGAGAGGCATTATGCCGGTAATAAACACACGCACTGGTTCAGTCCTTTATTAATTTATATAGTTTTTTGTTAAATTATTTCATTGCACTCTTGCAATCTCTTCAGTAACTTGTCTCTCCACTTCCATTTATTTTGAATATATGATCTGGCGTTGTTTTGGCGTTGTTTCGAAACTGTTTGGTATGAGCATGTGAGTGTGTCCAAGCTCGTATGTGTGCACGCTCATATGTGTGCACGCACTTATGTGTTCGTGCTTATATGTAAGTATGTGCGTCCATATGTGTGTTTGTAACAATTTCGTTTATATCAGATCAGATAGAGACTTTTTAATTAATTTATTTACGTTCATATTCCGCATCATATGTGTGGACAACACATGCAACCATGGGCAATTGTAAGGCCCTCATCTACGTGTATTTGGTGTTTAAAATTGGTTGCGTTTCAGTTATGAGGACCGATTCCTGTATTTGTCGCAACGATGCGTCACCGGGGTGTCTAGACAGGATTTCTATGTTAATTCTGTTCAGTACACCACCATGTTGTTCTTTGGCATGCTGGTAGAGCACCGAGGTTTGTTTTTGATTATTATAGTCCCTCCAATGTTCGTTTACACGCTCAGCCAAACTTCTTGCCGTCTCACCTATGTATGTGGTGTTTCTGTTTTTACACTCACCATCCATACAGCTTATTTTGTAGACTACATTTCTGGCTTTGCAGTTGGCACCAGGACTATTTTTGCACACAATGCAACTCTCCTCAACACACCTTGTTCTTCTGAAGGGATATGTTTTACATATTATTGATCTAATTGATCTCCCTGGTTTTTCTATAACATTTATCCTCAACTTGGTACTTTTGAGGATTTTTCGAAATCTGCGGGCCAGTTCTCCGTGTGGCGTGGCGTCCACAAACATTACTCCCTGGAACTTGTCGGTATTGTACTACGTGGTCTTTTTGTTTGTTATGTCACTAATCTTTTGTAGTCTATTCCACTGTTTGTTACGGTATCTAGGTTGTGTTCCATTTGTATATATATATATATATAGATATCATTATAAATATACAGGGATTAGCAATTGAGTTGCTTCTCCAACATACTGAAAATTTAGAAATAGCAGTCAAAGAACTACTGATTCCAAACTACAAATTTTCTCTAAAGTGGATGGCGATATTTATGGCACACATAGAACAAAAAACCGGAGGGAAAAGCGTAAACAAACCAAGCCTTTAGTTAATTGGATACGAATCGTTTCATGGTTAAGTGAATGGAAATTTCACTATTCCAATCTTCAGCCTCAATATTCTGATAAATTTGAAAGTATCTCTAAAAAAATTCACGGTAATCTTTGGCCATGCGACACCAAAAATCAACGATAAGAAAGGCACTTACGAATTCATCGGCTAGCGAGTTCAGGCACCTCACCTCAAAGAAATCTATTCCATGTGCGTCACAAATAGTCCCGTATGAAAAAAAGTTCCGTGTCGAACTGGTTACGGTTTAGCCATCTAACTTAGAGATATCAAATATAAAATATACAAGAATAAGGGCAGAGAATCGTCAATTAATAATAGAATTAATAATTAACAATTTATAATGATAAATAGTCTTACCGATAAAGGTTTTTTTCATACTGAACTACTTGGCAGAATTGTTAATTATTAATTCTATTATTAATTGACGATTCTCTGCCCTTATTCTTGTATATTTTATATATATAGATAGATATATATATATATATATATATATATATATATATATATATATATATATATATATATATAAATTCAATAATAGGACGAATTCTTTACAAGAATTTATCAAGTAGCTAGCCTGAAAAATCTCATAAGGGAAAAAATCCATCATTTATTCCCGAAATATATATTTATATTTATATAAGGGCATTACTATATAATAACGCCTCACGCCATGAGGGACTCCAAAGTCAGACTACTACAAAAAGCACATTTTTACCGAATGCGAGGAAATGCAGCTCTCAAAGCCAACCCCTTAAAAAACGAACTAATTTATAGATCATGATTTCGTAGTTATTGTAGTATTATACAACTTCTACTCGTCAGTATAATATGGTCCAGAAAAATAGAAATAAACAGTGAATCAACATACCAAACGAACACCATGTATCCAGCATAGCATATAGACGACTGTTCATCGCTATTTCCCTTTGTAAGTGGCTGGAATTTCGAATTGCATCTCGGTAAATATGCCTCTTACTCAGAATAAATTCAGCACTGAATATATTCTGGTAATATATTTAAATTCATTAATAAGACGAATTCTTTACAAGAATTTATCAAGTAGCTAGCGTGAAAAAAACCTCATAAGGGAAAAAATCCTCGAATTCGGTAAAAATGTGCTTTTTATAGTAGTCTCACCTTGAAGTCCCTGATGGCGTGAGGCGTTATTATATAGTAATGCCCTTATATATATATATATATATATATATATATATATATATATATATATATATATATATATATATATATATATATATATATAACATACATACATATGTACTTGCATATATATTTGTTCATTAGTATTTGCGTTGATTTATTGGCAATGCGGAATGGGAAAGTGAACTTAGCGAGATGTATAATTAAGTATCGCGTTTATAGGTGTGTATATAGCTTCTGAGCTTCATACATATAGTTTATTTCAAACATTGTATTCGTTAACGATTAGGTAGTATATTCTATTTAATTTTCTGAATGTTTTGAAATTCTAATTAAAATCTGTTAAATGTATGAGTGCAATTCATTAGATGTACCTAAGCTACAAACATTATTGTGAAAACATTTATATTAACGCTATTGTCCGTAATTAGCTTAAAATACAATATAATGAGAAAAGGTTGTGAGTAAGAATATACTGCCATGCATTAATAACCTGTTTTCAATTATTAAAAATAATAATTGTCATTGTTGTTAAACCATTCAATTCATATTCCATTGCATGTGTATAATTGAAAGGTAAGATTAATATTTCAAGTTTTGTTGATATATTTCTAATACATACCTAATGGGAATTTCCTGCAATACCATGTACTGTTATTATTATTATTATTATTATTATTATTATTATTATTATTATTATTATTATTATTATTATTATTATTATTATTATTATCATCACAATCATTATCATCATCATCATTATTATTACTATTATTCAAGTTGACTTTTATGATTCATGATTTTGCTGAATCAGAGAAACTATTGTGCATTATATAATGCTGGACTCACGTTTTGAGTTCAAATCCTTCCACGTTGTCTTTGTCTTTTTCCTTTCTCGGGTCATTAAAATGAAATTCCAATCACTTACTAGGCTCGATGTTATGCTTTATGTCTATGCTCGAAACTATTCTTATAACTGATGCATCCAGTCGTTCACATATCGACTGTACTCGTTAGAGAACAGTTTTTTTATTCATGAAACAAAAACATAATTACATTAAATTTTGAACTATCTATATTGGACAATAGTACTAAAATAATAAAATGGTATGGATGTAACTTAAATTGAATAGAATAAAGCCTATGAGACGTGTTTCATTTGTTTCAAATGGTGTCTCATTTCTAAACTTAACATGTTTTGTATTGCTTTTTTTTTTAATATACTAATGCAATGTAATACAATTGTAGTTTCGTAAATTAAATGTTTTTCATATAACTTATTAAATTATCAAATACCATAAACAGTACAACGAAAATATTTTGTGTGAAATACTTTATATATTCATTGATTTCGTTCTGTATGAATTAATAACTAAATACAGCACATTGAATTGCGTCTATATACAATACAGGTAGTCAGATTGTGTAACATGTCAATATGCTTATAATATTAAACGTCACCAAAGGCAGAACCGTGTAAACTGCGTAGTGGAATTTCGTCCGTCTCAGCGGTCTGAGTTCAAATTCTGACGAGGTTTATCTACTTTGCCGTTATTCCTTTCGAAATCAATTAAAAATAAGTACCAGTTGAGCAAGGGTGGTCGATATAACAACTATATGAATAAAATCATGTGAAATGGTCGAACAGACACGTAAATAATTTGAAACAGAAAAAAAGTCCTCAGCGAATTTTTTTGCGAAAAATTGCACAAATCTGTCCTTATGAAGAAGCTTATCTTGTGGTAGTAATGATGATCATGTTGATGGTGGTGGCTGTGGTGGTTGTGGTGGTGGCGGCCGTGGTAGTGGTCGTCGTGTTCATGGCGGTAGTATGGTTTCGGTGATGATGATGCTGACGATGATGATGCTTATGATAAAACGATGAAGAAATAACAACGATGATGACGAAAACAGTAAAAGAATTATAGACGAGGATACATATAAATGCTGACCAAGCGTGACCCGCACAATCAGGATTAGAATGAATTTCACAGTGTAAGCTGTGTAACACTATATAATCGATATCCTGTGAAAATGTAAATTCCGAAAAAAAATTGTCCCTGACCGCTACTACGTAACAACAACAATGAAAAGAGACGATTTGAACAAAGGAAACCATATTGAAATGCTACATTACTATTACACGAGAACACTGTATCCAAAAATTATGAGCGTTATAACAAGATATGTGTAAATTCTGCAAAATATATAATGAAATATCTAAGAAAGATATAAGTGCGAATGAACATTGGTAGTTCAGGCAATTATAACAAGGAATGACATGATTTTGGACGTTGAAAAACGACACATTTAGAGAATGCACAGCGTAAAGAAGCAAAAAAAAAACTCCCACCAAACGCAAACGCATTGCAACGGATACCGACCACATACAGAATACAAAGCGTCATAGAGGAAAAGAGAACACAGTGAAAAATAAAATATCATCCATCAAGAAAGAAATAAGGAAAACATGATAATACGTCGAAAACACGGAATGTATCGAAGTCTTAAATCATGAAAAACAAAAAAAACATAGAGGTGTATCCATGGAAACATTTAACGAAATGAACAGCTATAGCAATAACATATACACGACAACATATTTAACGAACGGATTGTACATATACATGAGAACAGATGTATATGAGTTATTATTCAGGAGGCTCTAACACAACATAGAAGGAACAAAAAATGCCAACGAAGCCAATGAAAGCAAACCAAGTGTCCAAGCAATACAGAAACGTTTAGATCAAAAAATGAATAAATAAATAAATAAAATGGTATTTCGGTTCTGCAGAAATTTTGCCGACACAACCTCCTGAAATATTCTTTTCTACTCTAGGCACAAGGCACGAAATTTTGGGGGGTGGGGAAGGAGCAGTAGTGGATTGGATCAACCCTATTACGTAACTGGTATTTAATTTATCGACCACGAAAGGATGAAAGGCAAAGTCGACCTCGGCGGAATTTGAGCTCAAAACAAAGACATACGAAATACCACCTAAGCATTTCGCCCGGCGTGCGAACGTTTCTGCCAGCTCCACCGCCTTAAACCTCCTGAAATATTCTTTTCTATTCTAGGCGCAAGACCCGAAATTTTAGGGGAAGGGATGCCAGTTGATTAGATCGACCCCAGTACGCAACTGATACCCAAAGGATGAAAGGTAAAGTCGATCTCGGCGGAATATTAACTCAGAACGTAAAGACAGACGAAATACCACTGAGCACTTCGCCCGGCGTGCTAACATTTCTCATTTCTTTATTGCTCACAAGGGGCTAAATATAGAGGGGACAAACAAGGACAGACAAAGGGATGAAAAGCAAAGTCGACCGCGGCGGAATTTGGACTCCGGGCGAAATGCTTTGCGGTATTTCGTCCGTCATTAGGTTCTGAGTTCAAATTCCGGCGTGCTAACGTTTGTGCCAGCTCGCCACCTTAACCTCCTGAAATATTAACGTACTAAATCATTCGTTCTGTTTTAATATGTACCAACGAAGAAAATCGAGACTGACCCCAACCGAATTACCCTTTCCACAGCAAAACTAGCTAGCAAAACAATGCAATGAAATATAAGGCCTAAGACTGAAACATTAATGTAAGATCTATCTATATGAAGCGAAATAAAAGAGAAGGTAACGGAGGTAACCCACAGTACACAGGATGAAACCTAAATAATAAAACAGTACAGTAATCCCTCGACTAACACGGCTGTTACGTTCCAAAAACACCTGCGATAAGTGAAAATCTGCAAAGTAGAAACAGTACCATGTTGTATATTTTTAAAAACTATTTTTATTTGTATGTATCATTTTATTATAAATGCAAAACAACACCACGGAGGAATTGACCTAAGCTTAAATAATAAACCGGGATATGTGAACCGCGATATGATGAGGGATTACTTTATAAAAATGAACGTAGACATTCTGCAGTAAAAGAAATGTTTAAATCAAATCAGCAACGTGACAGACAGAATAATTTCAAACTTGCCAACCAATAATGGTTTTGATTCAAATCGAAGTTATTTTTCATGATTATTAAGAAACAAGTTAAAGCCGGATTAATTAATAACACCATCAGAAATAGAACAGATTGCAATTTCAGTCAGCAGAGTATGCGAAAATCACAGTGAACCATAACTGAAGTGGGAAAATTCAATATGACATCCAATATCACTGCAGTTTGATATGCAGTAACAGACAACGGACTCGCGAGAATATTGAGAATTGTAAGCCAGATGAGAACACAAGAAATGTATTTCTAAAAATCTCTTTCCTCAGTACTGACTCGAGTACCTAAGCAGGAACCTTTGGATACGGACAGGCATCTTTAAATACGGGACACCCACCTTCGATAAGCTATTAAGCAAGCTTGGAGCAACACCGGAATGCTTGCTAAATGTGTAAACACCACTCATCCACTTCAAAAATAATAGACATAAGCAGTGCAGGTACCATCGTAAATATCTTTGTAACAAAATTTTGCAATAATTATTTATTCATCTGAAGCAAAATAACATCACCAAAAAAAAAAAAAGCAAGAGCAGTGAAGAAATAGTTCCAGTTACACGAGCAACTGCTGTAAATCAAGCGATTATAGGAAACAGAAACAATTTGAAAATATACATGACCATATCTAGCATTCAATACGAAATGCATTTAGCAGTGAACTCTACTCTTTCACATGAGAGACACCACACATAATTAACGAGAGTGTGTGTGTATTCATGTATGTAGGCATGTATGTATGTATATATATGTATATATATATATTTTATATATATATATATATATATATATATATATATATATACATATATATATATGTAACATCCACCCCTAGGGGTCAGCCACATTTACGTGGCAATATACTTCACTTTATCGTGCAGTTACTGTTAATACCTAATTTAGAGAATTAACATTGCTTGTTTTCACCTTTTCGATATCAGTGAATAATTTCACTGGAAAAAGATACATAAGGTTGCCAAGAATTTATCTCTCTCATCGCAGATCGGTGGCTATCGGACGCTGACGAAGGGAAATAACCCTGAAACCCGGGTCCGTTCGTGCTACAGATCACGATGAGAGGAATAACTTCCCTTGGCAAAACAAACAGGACACAGAAGTGTGTCGATAAGCCAGCTGGAGGAGATGTCCTCCTGGGGCTAAAAGCAACAGTAACATCCACCCCTAGGGGTCAGCCACATTTAAGTGGCAATATACTTCACTATATATATATATACTTATATGTATATATGCATATATATATATATATATATATATATACATATATATATATATATATATATATATACATATATATGTATGTATGTATGTATGTATGTATGTATGTATATTACATGTAATAACTGGAAAAAACTTCGTATCTCTAGAAGAAAAAAGACAATAATAACGATGAGACATGTCTCCATATGATATTTCAGATAAAGTATTACACATACTATTGACTAATTTAAATAACCTCCTCTAAAGGGATGCTTTAAAAATATTTACAAGAAAAAATGACTTACGAAAATCTAATACTAAAACCGCAAGGTATAAAATGGTGGTAGGTTTAATCGAATGCATCAAAATTATGATGAGAATGTGAACGTTTGAATTATAAAAAGCGGACAATTAGATCAAGACTTACCCATAAAAATGTTCTGGGGAATTTGAAAGCGATGATATAGAGCAGACAAGTAACGAAGAGGACTGCATAAGAGTCACATAAATATTGAAAAACAAACTGAACGCATGGCGTATGAAAGCCGTTATTAATGCACTGTATATTTCAGTCAGTAATAAAATATTGATTCAACATAATAAACTGGATGTTAAGTGAATGTGTGTGTGTATCTATGTATTGTATGTGTTTATATATATACATATATATTTGTATATATGCATATATATATATATATATATATATATATATATATATATATATATATATATATATATATATATATATATATATACATATATATATATATATATATATATATATATATATATATATATATATATATGCATACATACGATACAAACGAGAGAAGATAACTTTGGAAGAAATAGAAATCAATTGATGAGAGTAATAAACAACGTGAAGAAATCAAGGAACTTTATTATTATTATCATTATATATATATATATATATATATATATATATATATATATATATATATATATATTAAAAGAAAGAAAGTATAAAGTGGAAACTTACTACTCTCCAAAATTGTTGACCAAGAAGCAACAAGAGAAATGTTTAGAAAAGAAAATATTGCATCAGAATTCAAAAATATGATAAAGAAAAAAAATAAAGAGAAATTCCTCTTCATAGCCAATACTGGAGAAGTCTAGACAGAGAGGAGGTTATTCAGTGTGAAATGTAACGACGATATCAAAGCTATCAACTAATAATATAAACAGAAGTTCTAGATTTAGCTGCATATTACCATATTGCCTCAAAACAATCACGAAATTAATATAATTAAACTAGTCGGTAATATCTATTTACAACTATGCAAACGGTTCAATGATACAGTTGCTTATATCATTGCAAGGAAGCAGACCGTTCTCTGTCCAGGTATGCTGCATGACTGGACTGAGTAGGTAGTTATACTTACTGACCAACATAGCGATATTACTACATGACTGATAACATTATGTAACAAGTATATTGCACATAATCATCTTAAATCTCACTCTCCAAGCACAACTTTCAAGACGAATCCTCACGATAAGTTTATATGTCAAACACTAAGGAGAAGTTACGATATATACAAGTTTATGTCATTTGTTCCTACGTACCTTTCACTTGTGCGGTTGCATAGAACTCTTCATTGAATATTCCGAGGTTTATTGAAGCATACTGGGCGGTGGTAACCTATGTGAAGCTCCAGACTCGTCAGTTACGTCGCATATATATTTGTGTACACAAGATGTATACCTAAGTCTTATACAGGCCTGCAGTTTCTGTTTTAATTCACGGTCATTGTAAGGTGTTTTATATAAGCAATAAATAATTTGGAAACTTAATGCAGTTCTTAGAATATTCTAGAATATTCTAGAATTTTCATATCATATCTTCTCAAAATATTTCCCTGTGGTAGTTCATTGATGTTATTAAAACAGTCTGGTCAATATCATGCATTTGGGCAAGTCTATGTCTGGCAATTGCAAACTTTTGTTTTTTATAAATTCAAACCTCTGCAAAAATCCGGTATAAATTGTTCATGGTTCAAAACGTTGCTTACTTTTTACTCAACCTGGTATATTTGACTAACTGACTGACTGACAGACTGGCACTCCGTCGCTTGCGATGACGAGGGTTCCAGTTCTTCAGATCACGGGAACAGCCTGCTCGGGAAATTATCATGGATGTGGCTGAGCACTCCACAGACACACGTAAACTTAATCTACCTCTCAGGGATATTCAACATGACAGAAAATACAAGTACTACTCACTTTTGCCAGCTGAGTAGACTGGAGTAACGTGAAATAAAGTGAGTGCTGAAGAAGATAACGCGCCACCGAGAATCGAACATACGACCTTACGAATGTGATCCGATTACCCTGATCACATAAAACGAATCGAGTGTAAAAGAATCCTCCAGGACTTTCCCCACATCATTCTACTTTTAACATGCACGCATTCAAACACACTGACACACATATATACATGCGAGTTCACGCACACGCCCCATCAAAATCACGCTTGTGTGTGTGTGTGTGTGTGTGTGTGTGTGTGTGTGTGTGTGTGTGTGTGTGTGTGTGTGTGTAGATATATATGTCTGTGTATAAGGGCATTCTGGTGATCTCAGTGGAGAAAGAGGGGAGAGATGAATAAGGATGAGAAATACAGGGTCTGAATACAGGTCTGAATACATGGGATTAGGGGACGTAGCCGTTTGGGATTGGCTCCTCGATTACCAGAAATTATTCCACTAGATTTCGTTTTCTGGGGTATGCTAAAGGGGAAGGGATAGTCATTGAAAATCACAGATATTAATCAATTATTGCTCAAATTGAGAGAAATGTGGATTTAGAGTTTCAGGTTCATGGGAATCGTTCAAGTGACATGGAACTTTCTACCACAAATAACGGAAACCTTTGGCCGGCCCGAGGCCGTAGTAGAAAACACATGCCGAAGGTGCCACGCAGTCTGACTGAACCCATATGTATGTGTGTGTGTATGTGTGTGTATGTGTGTGTGTGTGTGTATGTGTCCTTGTCTCTGTCTGTGTGTCTATGTTTCTGTGTGTGTGTGTGTGTGTGTATGTGTGTGTAGATACTGAGAAAAACTAATACATTATTTAGTCGTAGATAATTACAAAATATCTTCTTGAGATATATATCTGTTTAGTTGCATTATACTAACGCAACAATTGCAGTTGTGTGACATGAATATAGTAGAATGTTTTTATGTGTCTACCATAATACTCTATTCAAGGATTGCTTAATAGTATATTACAGGATGTAGCTTCCTTTTTGAAAGGAGTAATGCTTTTATTCTTAGTAATGTGAGTTCATCTAAATGATTTGGCATTTTGTAAGAAGTTACATGATAATATCTGGTAACGTCAAATTGCCTACAGGAAAAAACTATATATTCTATTAAAATTGTTATACAGAAGAATCTTAAGATACGGGTGCACGGAATAAGCTATTTAAGGTACATTGATATCCATTAGTAAATACACGCAGTCGTCCGTTCTGCATGTGACAGCAATGGAAAAGCCCACTAATTACAAAGTTTTGTCTTAAAGACCGAGATATTGATCCATATACACCCACATACGCCGTTTTCGAAAACAAGCAATAATATTTACAACTAGAATCCGTATCATCATAGGTTTGTTCACTCTGTTTTAGTGGAGCCGAAAAGCTAATACTCGAAGCAATAACAAAACATCTTGACATAACGAAGACTACGTCTACCTGTTTATAAATGAAATAGTAAAATGAACAAGTTATATTTCACAAACCTAAAGCAAGAGATTGTTTGTTTTTTGTTGTTTTCTTTTTGTTTTGATAACATGATGTATTTAATTACAGATAATACTAAAGTGGACATTAGCTCCCAGGAATTCTTTTTCAGAAACGTGTAGGCGAAGTTGTCTATTTCGTCAGTGCTTCATTTCACAGAAGAAATGCAGCGTGTAAAACTGCTCAGTGTTGCGTAAACAAGAGCAAATCTCATGTCATATTCTTCTTTACTGGGTACGAAGTACACCATCAAAATCTCACAAAATATTCGTGTTGGTTTTAAGTTTTTCATATACGTTTAGTTTAGCGTTTTGAAATCTTTTTTTCTCTTGTTTGCCTTTGAAGCATTAATCCCATATGAATTTTCTTTTCCTTTTTCAAATTAGAATTTTTTGTGCAAAATATAAATGAAGTAGAAATGATTATGTTTACTTTACAATGGACTTTGTAACTTTTCTCTTCGGATTAGTTATGTGAACAGATTTCTATAGTCATTCAATTTTATAGTTTGCTGTAATCTCAATGGAGAAGTTAATGCAATAAACTCAATCAACTAAGAGTATATATCCAAAAGAAACGAAACGGAATAAAGTGGTTTGAAGTTGACCAAGTCAAAAACAATATATTTCGAAGAATGTTTTAAAATGCTAAAAACATCTTCGTTGCTACAGAACCTAATTCACAGTAGCTGAAAAACTATATACATACATATATATGTATATATATATATATATATATATATATATACATATATGTATATGTGTATATATATATATATATATATATATATATATATATATATATATATATATAAACAAATAGTAAATGAGTATATGCATATATACGTACAGGTATGTGCATACCGACATCCACCTGTATGTATAGGTGCATATCTGGGTACAGGACATTGCAAACAAAACGTAGACGAGAAAACACATAAGCCACATAGAGAACATTTTCCTTCATCAGCTACCCCTGTTTTAACACCGGCGTTTCGAAGAGCTGGGTAGGACGCATCGTTAAAACAGCTCTTCCCATGGACCGCAAATTAAATTTGTATACACAAATTAAACCTTGCCATGGAGGAATGTAGTGGCGGACAAAAAACAAGAAAACAGGAAAACAAACAGAAAAGGCTATATGGCCAGACGGGAAAAATTATGTGTGTATGAACGCTGTGAGGCACGAACTTGAAAGTGGGGACGAAGTAAGTTCGCGTGTTTGCTCGGCGATAGCCAAGGAAGAAAAGGATTATTGACCGAAAGCATATGACCATGCCGGTGTAAGGGGAAGAGAGAGAGTGGTAGAGGGAGAAACAAAGGGAGAAAGTAGAAGAATAGGTGAGCAACGAGAGGAAAAGAGGAAGAGAGGAAGTACGAGGGGGGAAAAGAGATACGTAGTAGTAACAGAGGAAGAACGAGAGGGGGAAAATGATAGAGGAAGAGAAAGAGAAAGAGAAAGAGATAGAGTAGCGCCGGAAAATATAAAGTTGTGATAACTACTTACAAATTGGTGACGCTGCGTTCGGTCATGTAAAAACAAATAATAAATGAGTATATGCATATATATATATATATATATATATATATATATATATATATGTGTGTGTGTGTATGTGTGTGTGTGTGTGTGTGTGTGTGTGTGTGCATATATGTATATATATATATATATATATGTATATATATATATATATATATATATATATATATGTGTGTGTGTGTGTGTGTGTGTGTGTGTGTATGTGTGTGTGTGAGTGTGTGTGTATGTACATATATATGTATTATGTATGTTTGTATGTATGTATGTATGGAATGAAAAGGCTGTAATTCAAGTCATTACAATTGTTTCTGTGCATTAGCAGCAGTTAATAATTGCTCAGTGTTTCACACGTTATACACATTGTTGCATTCACATATCATACAACAATAGCTCTTTACTGGCAAGTCATTAGGTGACTGGGTTCCAATACATGTGTGTGTGTGTTTGTGTGTGTGTCTACATATATATATACACAGATACACACATATATATGTATAGTTAATTAGAAAAACAAACAGGAAAGCACAACAAAAAAAACAACAAAGCGATGACGTGGTACATGCAAAGTATTAGCAGACGCTCAGTGAAGGAAAAGTAGTTTTACAGTTAGGCGTAAAGGAAAAATTCAATCGTGAGTGAATGTGAATAAGGGTGTTGAGACACTTACATTGCAACAAATAGGAGTAGAATATTCCTTGTGCTGTAGGAAGTGTGCATATGTATACCCATCGCTGACAGTGGAAGACACTGCCCCATGACCGAAACAAGAATGTCTCAGACTAGACATCTAGTTTCGAGTATTTCCGTACGTTTGGTCAGTGAATATGGTAAATACGGCAAATACATATATGTCAAATACATATGCATATGTGATAAATACACATATGGTAAATATATATGTTCTGACTATTGGAATTAACCACAACTAGCCGATCGGGCGGCTCTCACTGACGAAGCGTACGGAAATACGTGAAACTAGACGTCTAGTCAGAGAACGTTTGCTCTTTTACTGCTACACCACCTGTTACTTCAGCAATCACCTTTTTGTACTTCACTTCAATTTTTCCTTCCCTCTTATTCTCCCCCTACCCTTCTTCATTTCATCTTTTTTTCGTTCTCTCTGTCGAAGGACGTTTGTTTTTCTGTTACTAATTATTGCCAACGAATAAATCACGGATTATGTAGTGTTCCTCTTCTGTTACAGCCAGTTTCTCAAATACAGTGGTTGTAAGCTCTACTCCATGCCATTTAAAGGAAGAAAAGTGGACGCTTTATGGTAAGTTATGAGTAGTATAATATCATCAATTATTTCTCTTTGTTTTCTACGTAAGAAGTGGTGTGGTTCGACACAGAAATAGGATTAATAAATATACGTGTCTGAAAATAAATATTAAAAGTAGATCGAATCAACTTTCACTCTGCAATTTAAAATTGATATAATTTAGCAAACAATAATTGATAGTTGGTACCTACAAACACCCTATATATATATATATATATATATATATATATATATATATATATATATATATATATATATATATATATATATATTATAAAAGTTAATAATTTGATCACAACAGTTGTAAAGTTTTCTACTTAATATATTCAATCATGTTTTGTCAATATATTCAATCAATGTTAGACTACGGTTAAAATTGTTTATTTAGTTTCCTTTGCACGTAGACGGTTAATTGTATTATGAAATTGGACATTAGTGCCAATGACGTGGTTATCTAAATTGTAATTGCAGTGGCTAAAAAAAATATTTTCTAGAGTATTAATTATGAATATGGGCATTGAATGTGGTTGAATCGATAATATTTCGGTACTTATTCTGCCTTTTTACGAACTAAGTGCAAATTACGCGGAAACCATTGTTGCCTTTCAGTATTTCGAAGTAGATAACATAAGTTCTTATGTGGAATCACTATTTATCAATTGCACAGTAGCTTAACTTCTACATATTGATATATTTTCTACTGTAGCCAACTTGATAACACTCATATATCTATAAATCTATTTTGACATATCTTACATATTGCTGTATTTATATCCGCTAAGATTCTTAATGTTACCCTACTGGGTCGCATTTCCAGCGGCAAAGTTAATATTTATTTCAACTAAATAATGCGTAACATAAAGTGTAAGATAAATGGAGATACAATTCATTACATCCTGCAAACAAGAATCAACTGTTTCAAACTCACAATTTAGGAAATGTTAGCAGATTAAGATTATTGGAAAAATTTTGATTTTGTCTAAAAGCGATACGGTGTTTAGTGGTTTATAAAATAAGAGAATATTAAGACATTGGTTTACAAGGATATGTAGGTTGGGATAACTATCATAACGATAGAGGATAGCTAGCCAACTCATATGACGTAATTTAAATATATATATATATATATATATATATATATATATATATATATATATATATATATATATATATATATATTTAATTTGTATCATACGTCGTATACGTATGTATGTTCCGAATCACGATTTGAAATGAAAATTAATGTTTCCGTGAATTCAGATGGGTTAGGGTTAGGGTTAGGTGATATTTAGAAATTCCTATGATATACGAATTTACTATGACCTTCATCAGAACAAGCATTTCAACATGGATGTGCAATGCCCGTATCAGATAAAATTAAAGAAATGTTTACATCTTCTCTATCGCAATCATCCCCAAATCTATCTAATTATATTTTAACAGCCTCTATCAAATTCAGCTGGAAAATCTGAGAAGATCTAGCGGAGATTTCCTTTAAAATCATTAATTGTTTTGTGGCCTGTTATTATAAAATGTTTAAGTCAAAAGAAAATTTTTATCTTAAACGCAAGCATTATGTCAATATCAAAGACAGATTTCTGATAACATGATTTGAAGGAAATCTAGCTTTATATCTACTCTATATTAAAAGATGTAAATTGACTAATGAAACATTGGAGGGTACATAAGTAATTAGCCATAAATAGTCATTAAGAATTTGATTAAATTACATTTTACACATCTAAAATATGTGAATGTGAATGAGTAAAAAGATAGTATTTGTGTGTAATCGTTTGCTTTTATTCGTCTTTGGCTGTATCTTTAAAACTTCGAATAGACTGACTTCGATATCCATTCCGGCTCTTTGCAATCTGAATTTAAATACCACGGTCACCAACGTCATCTTTCTTGATTTTGTGCTCGACAAAGTAGCAGTAATATAACGATGCAATGTCTTTAACTTCCTAATATTTCTTATTCTATGATTATCAATTTCACTTTTTCTGCAAAAATTCTCTGCGCACAGGCCCGGAGTAGGATGGTCTCCCCAGATATAAAATATCTTTACGTCATACTGTAGGTTATGGCAGGACCCCTATTATTTTTTCAGGAGTTACAGGCCGAAGGCTATGCTCACCCTTTCTCTCTCCCTCATCTCCCCCCTCTTCCTATCTCTCTCTCTCTCTCTCTCTCTCTCTCTCTCTCTCTCTCTCTCTCTCTCTCTCTCTCTCTTATACACACAAACACGTATTTGTGAGTATGTGGGAGTGTATGTATGTATATGTGTGTGTATGTATACATATATGTTTATATATATATATATATATATATATATATATATATATATATATATATATATATATATAGATAGATAGATAGATAGATAGATAAATAGATAGAGAGATAGGCATACTCATGCACATATATAGATACGTTTGTGAGTAGTAATATTATATCAATAAACTTTAAAAATTACTTAAGAGAGAAAGAACATTTCCTAAGGAATATGGCATTAACTTAACACTTGACATGTTAAGGTGACGATAGAGAACATTAACGTCGACGCATATGTGCGTGAACGTGTGTATCTGCGTACCTACATGCATGCATTTATAGGGTAGGTTGTAACTTTAAGATGTGCTAAACACTTTGTCATATTTTGAATCGATGGTTTAGCGAAGCGTAAAACTTCGCTAAACTCCACACATTGGATGTACCGATGTGATACATTGATTTTCTACACCAGTAAAATTCCCATTTTCTTTAGGCTCCAATTCAGCAATGTAGGTAGCCTGGAATTCGGATTGGGTTCCTCGCCATTATTGTAATGATTATTATTATTATTATCATTTTATGTTTGACTTTTGTTTTGCATTTGTACAAGTTGGATCCATTATTATTATTATTATTATCATTATTCAGTAGTTTTATTTTTATAACGTGCTTTCACTTCACTACCGAGCGCAGCTCTGTGCGCCTTGGGTATGTGCTGTGGTTTGCTGTGGTGCTCTTATGTTTACTGTATTGAAAGTGTTTTGCGTAGAATGTGTGCAGTACCCAGTAGTGCAATTTTCTGTATGTTATATATATTTGTAAGTCCTGGTGTTTTTGTTATGTATTTGTCTGAATATTTTTTTATTATACCTAAGGCACCTACTATGATAGGAATTGTTTCTGTTTTTAGATTCCACATTCGAGTTATCTCTATTTCCAGGTCTTTGTATTTTGAAAGTTTTTCCATTTCTTTAAGAGAAACGTTGTCATCTGCTGGTATTGATACATCAATTAGAAAGCATTTTTTTTCTTCATGATCTTTGACAACTATATCTGGTCTATTTGCCTTAATTTCTCTATCTGTGTGTATTGGCATATCCCAGAGTATGGTTGCTTTCTCGTTTTCTGTGACCTTTTCTGGCGTGTGTTTATACCATCTTTTTTCTGTTGCTATTCCATAATGTTGGCATAGCTTCCAGTGTATATAGGTCCCAGCTCTGTCGTGTCTGTGAATATATTCCTTCTTAGCCAGGACTGGGCAGCCAGAGATAATATGATTTATTGTTTCTTGTCGATCTCCACATATTCTACAGTTACTTGTTATATTTCTTTTCATTATGTGTTTTTGGTAATTATTATTATTATTATTATTATTATTATTATTATTATTATTATTATTATTATTATTATTATTATTATCATCATCATTATTATTATTATTATTGTTCAGTAGTTTTATTTTTATAACGTGCTTTCACTTCACCTCCGAGCGCAGCTCTGTGCGTCTTGGGTATGTGCTATGGTTTGTTGTGGTGCTCTTATGTTTACTGTATTGAAAGTGTTTTGCGTAGAATGTGTGCAGTACCCAGTAGTGCAATTTTCTGTATGTTATATATATTTGTAAGTCCTGGTGTTTTTGTTATGCATTTGTCTGAATATGTTTTTATTAAACCTAAGGCACCTACTATGATAGGAATTGTTTCTGTTTTTAGATTCCACATTCGAGTTATCTCTATTTCCAGGTCTTTGTATTTTGAAAGTTTTTCCATTTCTTTTAGAGAAACGTTGTCATCTGCTGGTATTGATACATCAATTAGAAAGCATTTTTTTTCTTCATGATCTTTGACAACTATATCTGGTCTATTTGCCTTAATTTCTCTATCTGTGTGTATTGGCATATCCCAGAGTATGGTTGCTTTCTCGTTTTCTGTGACCTTTTCTGGCGTGTGTTTATACCATTTTTTTTATGTTGTTATTCCATAGTGTTGGCATAGCTTCCAGTGTATATAGGTCCCAGCTCTGTCGTGTCTGTGAATATATTCCTATTATTATTATTATTATTATTATTATTATTATTATTATTATTATTATTATTATTATTATCATCATCATCATCATTATTATTAATACTACTACTACTACTACTACTACTACTAATAATAATAATAATAATAATAATAATAATAATAATAATAATAATAATAATAATAATAATAATAATAATAATAATAATAATAACAACAACAACAATAATAATAATAATAATAATAATAATAATAATAATAATAATAATAATAATAATAATAATAATAATAATAATAAGGCGAGCTGGCAGAATCGTTTGCGATTCTACCAGCGTCATTTCGTCCGTCGTCATCTTCTGAGTTCATGCCGAAGTCAACTTTGCCTTTCATCCTTCTGAAGTTGGTAAAAAAAAGTACCAGTTAAGAACTGCAGTCGATTTAATCGACTTTGCCATGTTCGAATCTTTGAGACTATTATCGTTATTGCAGTTGATATTGTTGCTGTTGTTATTGTCATTGTCGTCTTTGTTGTCGTGAAGGCACTGAGCTGGTACAATCGTTAGCACATCTGGAAAAATGTTTGGCAGCATTTCGTTTGTTGTATGTTCATTTTCCGCCGAGGTCGACTTTTGATTTCATGATTTCGAGACCTATATCATAAGTTATAGTTGATCACTGTGGTTCATGATGTCGACTGAATCTCTCCCTCGAAATTACTGGTCTTGTGCCAAAATGTGAAATCAACATTTTTTGAAGATTATGATTTGCCAGACTCGATTGAGCCTCAGATAAATTCCAAGAAGGTCAACTTTGAAGTAGTTGTATGCTGTCAACTTAATTTGACAGTCCCCTGAAAGGAATACTACTACTATTGGTTAGACTTAGGAAGCTGCACTGCTTCCTGTATCATTACTGCATCGTATCACTACTTCGTCGTACCACTACTGCATAAATCTCTGAGAGTTTTAGAAATGTATTATTTCTAAAGGTCAACCTTGTCTTTCAGCTTTCCAGCGTCGATAAAATAAAGTACTAGTGAAGTTTCTGTGCTCAATGTACTCACCATTACCCCCCCCCCCCAACACACACACACATACACACACACACACACACACACACACACACACACACACACACACACACTCTACACTACAGCTGCGGCAATTCTGACTAAACTTGAAACCATTGTTATTGTTGTTGTTGTTGTTGTAATGTAACCTATTTTGATCAAATATTGTGAAAATTTGTAGGTTGCAACTCCAACTAATAATACCGCAGAGAGTAAAGATGCTCAAAAAGGGAACAATTGATAAAAGTATCAATAATGTTAAATAAAACATTAAATATTATGAAAGACGTGAATAAAGAATAAAAAATATAAAATGGCCAGAGGACAGAAAGGAAAAATAATGCAGGAAATACTCAAGGGTAAATGAGTATTGTGAAGGGAGGGAGTAAGAGTGAGATGTTAAAAGGAATGGTTCGATTGATAAGTGATAAGAGAAGCTATGGTTTTGAATGCAAGGGTTGCGGCAGATTTGTGTCAGGCATCAAAGTGTATGGAAGTTATATAGAAAGGAAATAAAGAGAAGAATATAGAAGGACAAAAAATAATAATGCGTGGAAAAAATAGTTGGAGAACAAGAATGATAACAACAAGATGAAAGACGATAAAAAAAAATAAAAATAAAGAGATAACATAAGATCAGGGAATAAAATCAAAACTTTTGTGAGGGAATGTATGAAGTAGGAATAGAAATTCTAATTGTCGAAATAATCTGTAGCCAAATGATGTGGCTTGTTTGTAAAGTGGAGTGGATGGTTTGTCGTCTATGAACTGTAGATGTACCGAAGACTGTATTTCAAGGAAAGAGGAGGTAGAGATAAAACATGTGGGGAAAGAACTGTCGGTCGTTTCAATAGATGAAAGCGAGGAGCTTTAGGTTCAATGCTAACAAACCATTAAAAAAAATTATAGTTGAGTATGAATAAAACAAAAAAGATAAAATAATAATTTGGTAAAAATTGTGCAAAAATAATTATAGAAATCATAAATAATGATAATAGTGGCATTTAAATGAAGAGAACTATGATTATAGAGTGATGTTAGGATCAGGATGTGGGGAAACGCCTTGCAAATTTTGATACATGATACATAGTGAAACGTATTTCGAAGGAATATACTATTAAAGTTAGAGTATGGATTTGAAGTCTGCATGATATTAAAAGTGCTTACGGAAGCAGAAATATTATTCAAAGGAGAAAGTCCTTGGCTTGTAATATTTTGAAAATTTGCGCGAAACATATTTCTTGCCATCCTACAACCAGCATAAGGTTAGAGTTTAGTCTTTCGCCATTCTTAAACTATATCGTATACTTTTCTTTCGAGGTATCAAATATCGGAGGCGTTAGAGTTTTCTTTCCTTCTAGAGATGCGGGAGAAATCTGTGGGCTGGTTGTGTTTCGTCTACAACTGGTGGACATTGGATCTGATGTAAAACTTGATGGACTACGCTGTTAGTAATTGTCTGTGGGAATTAATGTCTTTATCCAACTTGGTTGCAGTTAAGAAGGAGGTATGATAGTAATTATAGAGTTACAGTTCCTATTAATTACAGGTGGGATGGAAGATCTCTTATGGTCAGAGAATTTGGATAATATCATAGTTTATTCAAGATTGTGGTCCGTATATATCAAGTTTTTGTTTCAGTTACATTCTTTTAAACAAATATCTTTAATTCCGTGTCTTCCTTAAAATTATAGATATTAAGATGGTCTCACAGCTTCTAAAATTTTGTTCCCTCTCAATTTATGTTATTTCTTTCTTTTACATTTCAGCAACATCACCATAACTAGCACTCTCTTCTTCACTCTTTCTCTTCCATCCTCCTCCTCTTTCTCATCTCCCCTCTCAATTCACCTTTCACCTTCTCCTCCTTCTTCAGTTGTTTCTATTTTTTTCTCTCCTTCAGCTATTCACTTTCTTTTACATTTCTTCGTCTTATAGTTCACACTCACTTTCTTCGCCCACCTTCCTTTTATATACTTTCTATTACATTTCTTATTTCCCTATTCAATAAATAACAAATTCCAGGTATATTCTTGTGACATATCTCTTCCAGACAAATCCATGACATCTATTAACATTTTAACCTTTCAGCCATTCACATTTTCTCCGCCCTTTCTTTCTCGATCCGTCCACACGGCATATAAAGGTTTTCGATTATTTTTCAAATATATTTTGTATGAATGGTTTCTACCCACAATAGTTTCTTCAGCATCTACATTACAGCTACTATTTCATTCTCTTTATTTCATTTGCATCATTTTTGTATCAGAGCATTGTTGTGGTGGTATTTATTGTTATTAGATCCTACGCTGGCTTAACATTGTGTACATGGCACAGAAAAATCTAAACAAAATCCAATATGCTACAAGCATGTGACCAGGCCTGAAGAACAGACATTCATGCACGCACGCACGAATACATAAAAATACACACACACACACACACACACATATATATATATATATATATATATATATATATATATATATATATATATATATATATACATATATATATGTATGGATGGATATATATACATACATACATGCATATATATACATACTTATATAAGCTTGTGTGAGTGTGTGTCTGTTTGTGTGCATGTGTGCGTGAGCGTGTGTGTGTGTGTGTGTGTGTTTGTGTGAGTATGTGTGTATGTGTATAAATCAAAGTTTTGGCATTCCTTAGAGTATAACAAACATACTGACACTGATAACCATAGAAACCGTATACCTCGTAGTTATAGGATTTATACAGTGTGGTATAATCCTCACTGGCGATATGCGTACTATATTTTTTTTAGATTTTGTCTCTTTCGTATGCTCAAATGATTGTTTGCATAATTGTATAGTTTTTAAACGCCTGAATAAATCTTTAGTTGGAGAATGTTTCTCATTTTCATAATTCAAGGAACGAATGCGCCACTACGTTACCATCTTCTTCTACCTGCGTATTTACTTAGCTACAAAACACGCCTAAATTAACACATTCGGATGATTCGTTATATAATAGAATAAGAAATAGAAAATCGTTGGTACAGTATTGTATATTTGAAAAAAAAAAATGAAAAATGTCTTTGCTGCTATTTTTTCCACTTTAATAATAGATGTTTATACAATACTATGTATGTATATAGACACAAAATTATTTCACATGATAGATGATAATATCGAGAACAATAGATGCTATGTATCTTCTAAATGTGTTATACCTCTTAACAAATATATTTCATTCTTCGCTACACACCTCGAGCTAATATTTGGAATTTTACTTCTCCGACAAGGCCTTATTTAATCTTACATTTATTTATGCCTTGCCTGAATATTTGTGCGATATTTTTCCATACACCTCAGTCTCTCAGTCATTGTCTGAAGATTCCGTTTATTTTGTAGTGTTTTCGTTAAACAAACATGTGTAATTGTTCTCCATTTACTGGAAGATTCTACGTATTCACATCAGCTAGTCAGCCAGTAATAGATAATTACCAGACAAATAGGTTTGGTAGCATTTCAATCACTTTTATCTATATTAGGATATGTTGTTTAATCTATTACAGAACCGCAATGATTGATAAGAGAGAACATCAACGCCCTCTCGTTTTCCGCTTGATTGATCAGCAGCAAAGAATTTAAAATGAAGGATTGCATTGTTTCGTGAATGAGTAGATGAGCTGTCCACCTTGAATAATAAAGTCTGTAATTTATTTAATTCTCTTCTGATATATTTAGAGTAACATAGACAAATTATTGCATCCGACGTGACCGAGTTCTTGCCACCCAAATAATATAGTTATATAGCTATGTGCACACAAAAAGCTATTTACTGATTTCATTCACTTAATGGTCAGGATAAGTACCTTTACAAAGGCACTCAGATGCATATATATATATATATATTTATATATATATATATATATATATATATATATATATATATATATATATATATATATATATACGTTTATATATTCGTTTTGTAAAATTTTTGATGTGAACTCGTGTGCTGAAACAGATATTGTTGTATTTGGAGATGGTCATGTTGCCAGTTTAGCCAATAAAAACACACGCAATTTATATTTGGTGTTAATTTGCTTCAGCTTTATTTTAATTTTTGCATTAATCGTATTTCGGTCAGAGTTCTTTCGTCACACTTCTGTGACCTCATCAGTGGTCCTTTGCTTTCTTCTTTCTTATTTGTGTATCTTTCCTTACTAACGATCAGCCATTTTGTATTCCTATTGTATGTGTCTTTGTTTGCGCATACGTATACCTCTATGTGTGTCTATGTTTAGTAAGTGCGTGTTGGGGAGGAGTGCCTGTATAATATGTATCCCCTGTTTATACACGTTCGTTTAATTTGTTTTTATTTATTTTGTTCATGTATTTATACCTACTTATTATTTTTTTCTATTGTTTCTTGTTTTAATACTATAGAGAGCATCAAGCAAATAACTAACTCCACCCACCAGAGTATCAAGGTCACGATAGACTACCCTACTAAACACACTATCCAAATATATAGTGCGTGTGTTTTTATTGGCTAAACTGGCAACATGACCATTCCCCAAATACAACGATATATATATATATATATATATATATATATATATATATATATATATATATATATATATATATATATATATATAGATATATAGATATATATATATATATATATATATATATATATATATATATATATATATATATATATATATATATATATATAATCATAAATATACAGGGATTAGCATTGAGTTGCTTCTCCAACATACTGAAAATTTAGAAATAGCAGTCAAAGAACTACTGATTCTAAACTACAAATTTTTCTCTAAATGGATGGCGATATTTATGGCACACATAGAACAAAAAACCGGAGTGGAAAGCATAAACAAAACAAGTCTTTAGTTAATCGGATACGATCGTTTCATGGTTAAGAGAATGAAAATTTCCCTATTCCAAATCATCAGTCCGATATTCTGATAAATTTGAAAGTGTCTCTAAAAAAATTCACGGTATTCGTTGGCCATGCGACACCAAAAATCAACGATAAGAAAGGCACTTACGAATTCATCGGCTAGTGAGTTCCGGCATCCCATCTCAAAGAAATCTATTCCATGTGCGTCACAAATAGTCCCGTATGAAAAAAGTCCCGTGTGAAGGGATTACGGTTTAACCACCTAACTTAGAGGTATCAAATATAAAATATACAAGAATAAGGGCAGGGAATCGTCAATTAATAATAGAATTAATAATTAACAATTTTGCCAAGTAGTTCAGTATGAAAAAACCTTTATCGGTAAAACCATTTATCATCATAAATATACAGGGATTAGCATTGAGTTGCTTCTCCAACATACTGAAAATTTAGAAATAGCAGTCAAAGAACTACTGATTCTAAACTACAATTTTTTCTCTAAATGGATGGCGATATTTATGGCACATCCAATGACCTAAATTTTCAGTATGTTGGAGAGGCAACTCAATGCTAATCCATGTATATTTATGATGATAAATGGTTTTACCGATAAAGGTTTTTTCATACTGAACTACTTGGCAAAATTGTTAATTATTAATTCTATTATCAATTGACGATTCCCTGCCCTTATTCTTGTATATATATATATATATATATATATATCATGACTCAGCGATAACAGTGTTGAGTTCACAATCATGAGGTAGTCAGTTCCATTCCCGGACCGAGCTATATCTGATATTCTTGAACAAGACACTTTATTTCAAGTTGGTCTGGTTCACTCAGCTGTAGAAATGAGTTACGGAACCACTGGCGTGATATTGGCCTTGGGCTTTCCCTTGGATAACATCGGTGGCATGGGGAGTAGAGTCTGATATGCATAGTATGCCTTCCAGGTTTCCTGAGCCGATTTCAAATCCGTTGGGATAAACTCTGATTTTTATGCCTTTAGGGTTGATAAAATAATGTCATCCCAATAAAATGTCGATAAAATATTGTCATACTAATCAGAATGCTCCCTTCCAACGAAAGTGCTGTTTTGTGCCAAATGTAGGAACAAAAAATATCAAACAAAGATTAATCTCACTATAAATAAAACATGTTAGTAAGCCTTTGAATATAAGCGGATAAATATATAATTATGACTTGTAAAAGAATATACTTACAAAATTCACCAATGACCTATAACATAATTTATAAGTAAAAATATTTATATGTAATGATTTATATTAGCACCATTTTAACGGATTTTTTTCTCGGTGGAGGTTCGTATTTAAACATGAAGTTTTATCGAATTTGAAACATGTTGTCCACTAAAAAACTAATTTATACAATTTTTGCAAGTTTAAATATTTTCAAATTAATATGTAATGATCATGAAAGAAATATATATTCATATATCTCACTTTCTAATAAACAAAATGCGTTGTTTTTTTTTTTTGGTTTTTTTTATTTTCGTTTTTTTTTCGTTTGTATGTATCAAATAAGCTGTATTTTAGCGAAAAATAGTTTTGCTTATTTTAGTGTATAAAGAGTGATAAAATAATTATAGTTTCGAGAAATGTATCAAAAACATTGTTTCTCAAAGCTAAAAAGTTAAACTATAATTAGACAAATTTATACATGAGAGAAACGAATGGGGCTGAATTCCTCTCAGTAACACTATTGCATATTTAATGAGAATAACATACGATGTTTATGCATTAATAGATTGTTGACTACCTATCGAACATATAATCAACTTATATTATATCTCATATTTAATTCCAATATTTTAACCGTCAATTAACTCCTATGAGTTCTCGGTTCGCAATCTTCTTTCTAAATTTCTTCCTTTCCACCCTTCAATCTTCCCCGGAGTTAATTTTCTAAATAACAATCTTGTATTTCTCTTCAATGTAGATATATATATTGTTCTGTCCTTTATAGAAAAATCAATATCATATATTCCATACAAGGATTATTATGTAAATAATTATGTAAATCTCTTTAAAACGAGTGCTCCATATTTGTACCTTACAGCTATGCTTTGCTTTTAATTTTATATCTGTACATATGTTTAATTGATATTTCTTATTGTATTTATATAAATATAATGAAATATGTCTCTAATATACGCTTTTGAGATCTAAACTCACAAGATATCCAAAGCATAAACAATATTTTATGTGGTGTAAATCAGGTATGAGTTGTAGCTACTCGGTTTGGGTTCAGCACTATTGTATTGTGTTGAATGTTAAGTACGTATCGGCCACTTTGATACTGATCTCACCAATGTGAGCGTATTTTCTAAGTCTTTACTGTGCAGAATCCATCAGCACCTACATTATTATCCACACAACTACACATTCACACACGCACACGCCAATTTCACCAGCTCCCATCCACATGCACACACACACGCTCTCAAATACACACACACGAGCACATTCGTGTTGGGATCACCACTACTTTATCCTCTCCACTACTTTATTATCATCTCCCCTTCTTCCTAGCTCTCCTGTGTGACCACTCTGTCTCGCATTCGCCATGATGGATCGCTAGCCACTAAAGCATTTTCTGTTTTCTCTCCGTGTTTATTTCTGTGTTCCTTTCTGTCGAATAGCGTAGGCTCGAAACATAAAAGTCTTTCTCACTTCCCGAGCGTTAGACTAACACATCTGTTTGTTGTTTCCACACCCGTCTTGGTTTTTTTTTTTGTAAATTCTCACAATATATATATATATATATATATATATATATATATATATATATATATATATATATATATATATATATATACCAAAGATGAACTGAGGGCAAGGATCATAGTAGCGTTCACCAACTTAAACGAGAAGACCGACCAGAAGTGATGCAGGAGATTCTGAAGTCGTCTGGAGGCTGTGGTTGAAGCCAATGGCAATTTCATTAAATAAATTTACTCTCAAGTATTTCAAGATATTTAGGTAATTTTGGTAAATATATGTTAAAATGATATGTCAGTTTCATATTTGCGAAATGTAGACGACAATTCATTCACCGCACCCTGTATATAAATATGTATATATACATACATGCACACGCGCACTTGTATATATATATATATATATATATATATATATATATATATATATATATATATATATATATATATATATATATATATACATGCATACATGCATGCATACATGCATACATACATACATACATACATACATACATACATACATCTATACTTGTATACATATATGCGTGTGTCTGACTCTTTGTCTGTCTGTCTGTCTGCCTGTCTAGGCCTCTTCAGAGATTTTATAAAGTCCATACGGTTAATTTAAAATATCGAAATATAAAAATTTAAAAAATAAATGTATAGGTTAATCTAAAATATCCAAATATAAAAATAGAAAAATATATATATCTGTAGTTTGAGGCTAGGGTGATTGAGAAAGCCTTTTACGTTTCGAGCCTACGCTTTTCAAGAGAGGAACACGATGAAACAAACACATAGAGAAAAAATATATTGTTGATTTAGCGATCAATCATGGCGAATCAGCATCTTTATAGGTTTTATTTCAAATTCGTTGATATGTGTGTGTGTGTGTGTGTGTGTGTGTGTGTGTGTGTGTGTGTGTGTGTGTGTGTAGGTATGTATGTATGTATGTATGTATGTATGTATGTATGTATGTGTATATGCTTTCGGTGCGAATAGCTGAAATTAACAGGAAAACAAAAGACGAAGACAGGTGTATAAACAACAAGCAAGTGTATAGTTTGATGCTCGGAAGATTGAGAAAGTCTTTTACATTTCGAGCCTACGCTTTTCAAGAGAACGGAAGACGCGGAAATAAACAGAAAGAGAAAAAAAAATTGGGAATTTAGCGATCAATCATGGCGAATCTATATCTTGATAGGTTTATTTAAAATTAATTGATAGATATGTGTGTGTGTGTGTGTGTGTGTGTGTGTGTGTGTGTGTGTGTATGTGTGTGTGTGTGTGTGTGTGTGTGTGTGTGTTTGTGTGTGTGTGTGCGTGTGTGTGTGTGGTGTGAACTAATTTTAAGTAAACCCTATAAACATGTTGATATTTTTATGAATCAACGTATGTACTTTCTATTTACACGAACTTATGCTCTAGCTATATAGTCATAATACACTATAACTTTATGCTTTGTACCTTTCAATATAAATATGCTTTGAATATCTGTACTAATCTCTGTGTGTAAAATATTCGAATAACGGGGAGCTGGCTGAATCGGTTATTCGTCCGTTTTCATATTCCGAGTTCAAATTCCGCCGAGCTCCACCTTGCAATTAATATTTTCTTCGTCCATAAAATGCATACCAGTAGTGCACTGCGGTCGATGTAATCCACTTAAGCTTCTCCTCCGATTATGGGCCTTGTTTCAAAATTTGAAGCCAATATTCACAGTACTGAAAAATTTCAAAATTTGAAGCCAATATTCCTCAGTACTGAAAAATTTCCAAGATACCTATTGAATAATACGTGCACAGTAACGTGTCAAAGTGTCTTAAACATATATTTACTCAATATTTTCCATTAATGTACCTTCCTCTAAATCAGAATCAGATACAACAATGTATTCCATTTACCCTGCTAATGGTTATTTCATTAAGGAGTGTTCTGTAGAAGTAAAAGAATCTCTTTTATAATGACCAAATTGAACACTCTTCAATAGTGTACAGCTGTCAAACGTTTTCTTAGTTCCTTCTCAATGCAATAGTATATCTCTTTGTATATGTGTACATGTGTGTAAGTGTGTGTATTTGTGCGCGTGTGTGTTTGGTTATAATCGTATAATTTAGCAAAGTACTTTAGTTGACAGAAAATCACACAAAATACACCTATCCCCTCTATTAATCATATATAATTGATCACTATATTTTTGATTTAGTGTGTATGAAGCTCTTCGCATTAATATCGGTTATTAGGTCCGCAACTTAATACATTTACTCACTGGCTTTATGTTCGAGACTAAGGGGCAAAATTATAAATAAAATTGAGAGCTGTTTCCGATAAAATAAAATTTGAAACCAGGGAAAACTTCTGCGCGAGCGACGTTGCACCAGCATAGTTTCCAAACTGGTTTCCAGACTCTTTCGGAACAAGATACAAGTTAAAATTGTTTATGATCATTACTATTTAAAGGACAGCTTCAAGAAATAATTATTCATTCGAATTTAACGGAGATTAGTAAATGGTTCCCGCAATTAGCTGATTGGCTTTTCGTATTTTATTTTACATTGAAACGCCATAAGACTAATTCATAATTGAAATTGTTTTTAACAAATAGCGATTGCTGTTGATTTAGTCAGTTAATTGATGGTAGTATGTTTATATATTTACTTAGTTGCCTGTCAACAATACCAATTGAAAGGCGAAAATAGCGGAGATTGTTCGCAGTCGTTCAGTCAATTATAAAAGGGATTAATGTCGCCTCCAGATTACACATTGGATCGAAGTAGGACAAACATGAATAAAGAATTTTCTCGACATATTGTCATTCGATATGTAGAGCGTTATATTGTTTCTTCCGATTCTCCAACGCTGGTGCAATTATTTACACCCTAAATAGAAATATGTTTATAATTATTTTGTTTCGGTCAAATCGTTTAAACTCAGATTTAATAAAGGAAAAGAAATATTGTACCAGTTGAGTGATTGCTCCTCGTTTCTCTTATCGTACTCTTGTGACACGTCATGGAGAAGCTAATGAAAAGAAAGCAAGCAGTTAGCTATTATTCTTTTATGTGTATCAGTCATTTGACTGCGACCATGCTGGAGCACCACCTTTAGTCGAGCACATCGACCCTAGGACTTATTCTTTGTAAACCTAGTATTTATTCTATCGTTCTCTCTTGCTGAACCGCTAAGTTACGGGAACGTAAACAAACGAGCATCGGTTGTCAAGTGATATTGGGGAGAAACACATACACACAAACATATCCATACATACACACACACACACACACACACACACACACACACACACACACATATATATATATATATATATATATATAAACGACGGGCTTCTTTCAGTTTCCGTGTACCAAATCCACTCAAAAGGCTTTAGTCGGCCAGAGGTTATAGTAGAAGACACTTGCCGAGGGTGCTATGCAGTGGGACTGAACCTGGAACCATGTGACTGGTAACAAGCTACTTACCGCACAGCCACTCCTGCGCCTAAATATTATGCAACATTCAAAATAGTCATGTATATATAATGTCTACTATATATAAACCACCCTGGGGTAACATCATATCTTTTGGGAAGGTTGTTAAGAGCTCGTTAAATCAGGAAAATGCCAAGTTCCACAGCAGCGACAAACAAGTGTACCGGATTCATTCGTGCATTTTAGACCTTTACCATGGCATGTACTGTTATCCAGCCACATGCTTGGGCGAGAATTTCTCACTTCTGACATGGAAAAAGTGAATAATGTATAAATACATTTACATATGTATACACACACACACTCACGCATATATATATATATAATTACTCTGCATGATTCCATCAAATATACATTGTTATATTGAAGATTGCTTTTACGTTGAGCATCTGAACAGATATCTGTCAACAATATTTTGAAATGTTCATGAAATACTTTATTTTAATTCTTGTTATCCCCATAATGGCCAATGAATATCAAAAATATGGAAATATTGCTACTGAAACAATCTGACATTAATGGGAATTTTTAATAATATACTGAGCAGTGCAATGTTTTTAAATAAACAATTTATTCTAAGCGACATATTAATCCGCAAAATCATATTTCAGCGAATCCGCCCTTGTCAAACTCCATGTGAAGTAAGTACTCAAAAATTCCTGTTCAGTTTAAATTACGACGAATACCATTTTCAATGATTCACTTTCATATTATAAAATCCCTTACACCGGCGGTTAGCACTCACGTCGAGTGTCATTATATTTCACAAACCACCCCACTGATAGACCAATTCTCGTTAAAATCGCATGTGTGAATCTTCGTATTGCGTGTAACCGCAATCCTTCTTCTATCCCTTCCAGTGGAGAGAAAATCATGATTTTGCATATAATTTTTAGAATATTAATTAATTATATAGAAGTCTAATTGCAACTGAACTTTTGATTAAAGAGATAGAAGACTGTATGTCACAGTATCTTTTCAAAAAAGCACAATATGTTCTAAACATAACGGGATTTTTACGGAATACATCTATTAATCTACGGACAAGAAAGAAATTACCAACTCCAAATGGACCTCTGAAGTCGTAGATGCAATAATTGAAATCATAATTTCTAAGATAGTAAGAAAATTGCCATCATCTAACGCGCGTCAAGTACAAAGTATATTATGCTTTTGTTTGTGCGACGAACTGACACTAATATCGGATTGCTCTCAGATAAATCCAATACTGATACAAATCCTGCCATGACTTCTAGTTATCTATTATGCTTCATCTATCTATGGATTATTTCGCCTTTTCATGGCTATCATTTTCAATCCAAATTCACATGTACACACCGCGGTTTTCAATGAAATAATCATATTTGTTTGATCCTGTTTCTCATTAAATACCTCAAAGAGAGCCGGGGAACAGGTCAATAACTGTCGCATATTTCTTCGTGCATGATATATCAATAATCAACGTATTCAGCTACAAATGTAAATTAGCATGATAATAATGTTAGCTCGATCGATTTCGCTGTACAAATAATTCATTTTAATGGCTGTGTCTGCAGTGTATTTCATGGATTTCGAATGTGCGTTAAAATCCCCTCGAATTATATTATCCTGCGGTAAATCGTTTTCAAATGTACTAGAATTATACGACGTAAATGACATTGTATGACGTCATCTCTTAACTAATCTGAGGGTAACGAATTAATAATGCTGCTGTTTTAAAACCTCAGCTGAGTTAAGCTTCAACTGCATAACTTCCAGAGTTTATCCCATATATATGCTTGGTAGTTTTTGCTTCTTTTCTTCCCACGATGCAACATATCGGTTTGTACGAAAAAATTAATTTCATACAGTTCTTCATCACAATGTAAAATTGTATGTACCAGTACACTAATATTCTTCCATTTACAGGTGCACAATCATATAACCGCCTTCTAAATAAGCCAATACACTTAACGGAATTTACACCCACGCAAGTTTAAAATACACATAATGTGGTACAAAGAAATATCATAAATAAAACGCTAACATCTACGTGCGTGTTCAGTTAGCGTAACAATATTGTATAGATTTCTTCTTGAATCAGAAGTTATTGTCGTAGCCATTAGTTCTATCTTCCAATTGAAGAAGAAACGGACTGCAGCATTTCTACGAATAAAATTCACTTATTTATTTAAAGGCCTTTTACAAGACACTGTCTCACAAAATATTCACAAATACACCAAACATTTATATAAAATGATCACATAAAACAAGTGCTAAGATGTTTTTCAATAAAATGAGATGTACGAGATACAATAGAAACACCACACTTCATAGCGTTTAATATTGGTTAATATAAAGACTTAAGGGTTATTTACGTTCATCGTTGCGTGGTGGATATTTACAGTTGTAGGGACTGGAATGACCACGATTTGGATTACGATCATCATTTAGCGAACGATGGTGCTTGTGAAGCAATTAGACATATGAACCAATCATTCATTTGATCTGTATCATATCAGCTGTGGCGGCGCATATTTTATTATTTGAATCAGATTCGGATGCCTTTTTCCGTTCAGCCTTATTGACCGAATCATATATGCCAATGGACTTAGTTTCTTCATAATTTTGCTACAAATCCGTTTAAGATTTAGAATTGTTTCAAATACTTTCATTTCGTTTTCACTTAATTTTTTTTTTTTTTTTTTTTGCGGCAACTTCAATTCAACTCTGTATGACTGTCCTCGGTGTTAAAACCTGCCAGATTGCCCTTCTAACATTCAGTTATATTCTGGACACGCATTTCGAGCTACCTATTTATTTGCTTGAAAGAAACACACTGCATCGAACGCTTGTTGTAGGGTGGCAAAATAGGCATTGTTTACAGTCGAATTTAAACTTGACCGCAGATCTGCTCGCAGATATAGTAAATTGTGTTCTATTGTTGGACAAAACTACTTTAGAATCATCTTCTGCGATAATAATTTTCCGCAATATAATACGTTTCATTAATAACGGTTGATAATTTTTTGCTACATATAGTAGTTTCGTAAACAAATAGCAGAATGAATTTTATCATCAGATGGTCCGGTGTAATTGGCATACGCTCTTCAGCATCTTTTTGGCTATTCACTATGTTTTTATATCTTTTATCATGTGCAGTTTGTAAATGACTGACATAATAGATGTAATTTTACTATCATATCCATACCATCTTGCATATTCGGTCAGTAACAGTATGTACAGACTGATCAATATCTATGATTCATTTTATTCATTTACCACGATATGTCTCCCAGCTGCATCAAATATCCTTTTTGTATCATTTTCGATTGGAATAACTATCCTCAGAAAATATGACAGCAAAATTGATAAATTTCCTTCCTCTTTTATTTCATGACGCTTTAAACGAAGACTCTCATAGGTGTTTGACTTCGATATTTATTTTACCAGCCAATCATTATCGACGAATTATTTAATTCGAATAACATTCATATCTTCCTGCATATATGCTCACAAATTTCCTCAACGATTTGATGTTTTCGAAACCAGAATAGAACAAGCTTTTTATGACATTTGTCAAAATTGTAATCATGCCCGATCGGCAGTCGTGATATGACATCAATATTTTTATATTTCTTCGAGCTCTGTTCCGTATATCATGATATGAATAATATTACCAAGATTGCAGCAGTTCAGTCGTAAGTACCGGTATATTTTTATCGACTCAGAATACATTTACTAGCTTCTTACAGTCTGTGATTAATTCAAGATGTCGTTCATATAAGAAAGAATAGAACAACTGAAAATGACTGAAAATATTTTTATATATTTCAAAAATCGACGTTAAAGCGCAAGACAATGGACAATCAAATCCGTTTTCATACTGCAAGAGATACGCTCGAATGTCGGCGAGGACATGGTTCTAGTGTCAATTTAATGGCGACTATTTTATTGGTATTAAAAATGCTTCAGAAATTGATGGGGATGTCGCTATTGATTGTGTCATGTTTCTTAGAGGCAGATTCCGTGAAATCTATCGCATTTTAGTGACGTTAAAATGGACTTTTAATGGATATTTGGTAGTTATGTTTAAAGAGAATTGCTTTCTAAGTAAGGCGATGAGGTTTGGGTGTTAAGTATAGATATTAAATATGCAAACTGTGAATCATTCTCTATTGCTCTCGCTCTGAATGTTTTGTGACTTCGGATACCATTTATGTGAAAGGCTTTCTTTTATCAACACTTGAGACAGATAACCATTGTAATCAGGCACTGACCTAAGATTTTAAAGATTCTCTTTAGAACTCTATTCTGGACTGCGTAGGTGACATTTGATAAGAGTTGAAGTTTTCACAAACACGACGCTGGAGTTTTGGAATTTGGATAATTTGTAGGAATTAAACTCTGCTGAGCATTCTAATGGCATCTGAGTTGTCAATTTAACCTACCAATATCGTTGGACGTTCTCGAGATTTGAATCATTTCATTGAGAACGATGTATACATTTTCGTTGGAGAAAGATGATAATTCTTAGGCGAAGCTTTGGGTTTTGATTATGGAAAGGTATGTATAGTAGGCGCAAAACTATCTGTATAAGAATTTTACATCCCAACCACATAACTCTGGGTTCGTTCCCACCGCGTGGAACCTTGCGAGGGTAGGAGCCTATGCTCCAGATGTTGAGGGAACTTGGCTACGAAGTTCTTCCCCACCCAGCTTATTTCCCAGGCCTTTCTCCTACCGACTATCACTTTTTCAAGCACCTGATGGTTTCCTGCAATAGAAGGAGTTGAAAAATGAAACCGATGTTGAAAGTGGGTTCCAAGATTTCATCAGCTCCAGGACTCCAGATGTTTATGTTAGTGGAATAAACAAATTTGTAACTCGTTTGAAAAATGTGTTCACTGTAATGGTACATCTTTTGATGAATAAAATTTCCGCCTTGTTGAAACATATTATGATGAATTTCATGCTTCAAAACATTGCCTACTTTTTATTCAGCCTAATATATATCATCGCCTCTGTGCAACGCAGTGATATCAAAGAAGAACATGTAGGATAAAATTTTCCAACAGCAATGGAAAAAATACAATTTTGAAAATATGAAATTATATGAAAGTGCCTAAAATCCATTTGCCGCTTCATTTACCCTCACCTGCCCAAATTCCTTTATGAATGCAACCAAACAATTATTACTACGTGCAAAGGTACAAAACCATGTCCAACGCAGAAGAATGAACTTTAAAACCGATAACACAGGGATTTAAAAATCAAAAGACAGAGATTCGAAACATGCCACAATGCTACTCCATCATTTAACAATGTTTGCTCAACTAGCGCTTGGATAACAAGAACATCAGCAATTATAATGGTCGTAGTGAGAGTGAGCATGATTTACAAAAACAGTCTTTCTTTTGCGAATTCAAGAAACAATTTAAATCAGTGTTGAAATTCAAAACTAATTTAATTTTATTGTCATATTAACTATAATGGTGTAGTTTCATATTATATTAAAATGAAATTAATTCAATTGATTACCATGCAGACTTTGTGATTTTATCAAAATGCGATTGTGACTTTCACGGTTATGAAAAATCTAAACTGATAACAGTAATGTTTTGTTTAGTGCTAAGAATGCTATTAATTTTGTGCTTACAAAACTTATAATTGGTGCTCTGAGGACACTAGACATATCAGTAATTCCCTTTATGTCATTTGAGTTTGAAGATTCTAATCTGGATAATGATTGATTCGCTGTCTTCGTATCTTGTCTCTTGGGTGCTACGCTTAAAAGAGAGAGATACATAGATTATAATATAATATAATTTATATCTCATATTCACTGTAAGATTGAAGCTCATTTATAACATAATTGTATTTTTTTTATTAAACACAAGAATTCTCACAGGATGTCGGTGCACAAACATCAATAAACTTACGTGTACATGTGCACATATATAAGTGTGTGTGTGTGTGTGTGTGTGTGTGTGTGTGTGAAAACACACGAGAGAAATAAAGTAGGATCTTCATCGGTGAACACGATGAAGAGCCAGCCGTTGAATCAGGCAAGTTACCTCCTCCTTAAGAAGGAGTGTAAGTAGCAAAGAGCTTCACAAATATGTAATACTGAAGTAGAGTCACAGTGACACAGCTCGTGACAATGCTGTATCATTGAAATACAGATATATGCCGACAAATGTCTGGACGTTACGTGTGTCTATTTTGATTCAGATATATTGGGTTTATGCGAAGCTCTTGTCCAAAAAAGTATGTAGTGAGATCAAAAAGTTCAAACTAACTCGTAAATGAGAGGTCAACATCTCACGCCATGCTGCGAGAACAGTATAAATATATATATATATATATATATTTGACAGGAAAGACAGCAAAAGAAAGAAAGCAAATAGAGGAATTTATCTGTAAAAATATGTGACACTTATTCAGTAGCCATGATAAAACTCCGAGTTTCGGATGCCAGAGTGGGAGCCCACGCCAACATCTCTTCAATTATCCGGCCAATTGAAAATTCCTGTGAAAAATGACCGTTAAAAACAAAGGGAAATTTTCTCACCGTTGGTTAGCTCTACACCATCAAACCACACTACTTTGCATACCATACTTTTTACTCTCAAATTCCATTCCGATATTCTGACTATTCTGGTCGTACCAAGGAGGTAAACCTCTTTGTAACAGTTCTACTGGGCACTCTATTCCAATTTCCTTTATACTCCCTTTGATGCTTTCTAATACTGTTTCTTATGACCCAGCAATAACTTGCAATATCTTCACCTTTTTCATTTGCCATATCCAGGCTACTGCCACGTGATGCATCTTTGTTTTGCAGTGCTTCTCCCCTGTTCGTCGATTTTTGCGATGCCTGAAATGATGGAACAGCGTACGTCCTTGAAATTATTATTATTCACTTTTTTCATAATTTTCAACTACGGAGTTATTCATCATTATTTTATTCACTGTATTGAATTTTAGAAAATTACGGAATGTATTGAACATATTTTGTACGTGACTTTCATCCCAATTTCTATATACAGGCGCTCGACAGAATGTTCATTTGTGAGTGCAATAAGGTCTTTCCCGGATGTACCGTTGCGGATAAGTATCTAAATGCATTTCGAACATCCAGTGTTGTGGTCTCAGACAAAAAAAAAAAAACGGTGAAACGTGCATAGGGAACAAATTATATAAATTTATATTATAATGATTTCACTCATATATGGGAACGGGGCACGTGTGCATATGTGTGTGTGTGTGTGTGTGTGTGTGTGTGTGTGTGTGTGTGTGTGTGTGTTTGTTTGAAAGTGTGTCTGTGTACTATATCAAAAACTAACCATCTCTTCTCGGTTTGCCTTTAGCAAAACAATTATTTATATCCATCCACCTTTAGTTTACCAACATTTCCAGTGGAGTATATAGGTAAGATGTTGAGGTAGTTATTTTATTCTATTATTTAGAACAACAGTGGTAGGTATTACATCGCTGTATCTCACAGGGATTTATCTATTTCAGCAGTTATATTAATGCAATGTTATGTATATAAAAATTATTACGTTTTTAAGCAATCCCTTAACATTTAAATCTATATACGCACGACATAACCAGATCAATATCTCAGAATTTCATTTCTATCTAATATATTTTCATACAATAGGAAATATTCATTGTATATTCATAAATTTTTAATGTATTTTTCATAACAATAGAACAACAGAGCACAAATCAAATCTCTTTGGGTGATTATGCTGATATTTCAACAGAAATCAACGAATTTAAAGCACATAGCTACCCACAGGATCACTCCTGTCATTAAAAGCAGCTACATCTATCGCTACCACTCATATGAGGGTTACATTTATACCTCGGAGGCTTTCTCCATAACACTTGGAAAACGATTGCTATATACAGTTATATATATTTATCGGTCAAAATGACCAAACCACAACTTTTCACTTAAACACAAAGATGAAAGCGGGCAAATGGACAAGACTCCTAAAACCAATAACGAAAATAATGGAAAATTGAAGGTCAGACATACCCGTATCACCATGATTTCGGACTTTGTGTTCATCTGCAGTGAGTCTTCCTGACCCCAGGGTTATGCACATTATTAATCTCACCAATGTGTACGATGACCGTTTTTAATGCCGCAGCAAATTTTTAAAATGTGATCGAAATGAATAAAAAAATAATTTAGATATAATAGTATCAGTGGCTTAGCATGCCAGTACTACTTATTATATATATACATATATATACATACATATATATATATATATATATATATATATATATATATATATATATATATATAGAGTGTAGTATATTGCCACTTAAGTGTGGCTGACCCCTAGGGGTGGATGTTACTGTTGCTTTTAGCCCCAGGAGGACATCTCCTCCAGCTGGCTTATCGACACACGACTGTGTCCTGTTTGCCAAGGGAAGTTATCCCTCTCACCTCGATCAGCAGCACGAACGTATCCGGATTTCAGGGTTATTTCCCTTCGTCGGCGTTCGACAGCTGATGACCTTGGTGAGAGAGACAAATCTGGCAAACCTTATATCTTCTTTTCCAGTGACATTCTTCACTGATATTGAAAAGGTGAAAACAAGCAATGTTAATTCTCTAAATGAAGTATTAACAGTAACTGCACGATAAAGTGTAGTATATTGCCACTTAAGTGTGGCTGACCCCTAGGGGTGGATGTTACTGTTGCTTTTAGCCCCAGGAGGACATCTCCTCCAGCTGGCTTATCGACACACGACTGTGTCCTGTTTGCCAAGGGAAGTTATCCCTCTCACCTCGATCAGCAGCACGAACGTATCCGGATTTCAGGGTTATTTCCCTTCGTCGGCGTTCGACAGCTGATGACCTTGGTGAGAGAGACAAATCTGGCAAACCTTATATCTTCTTTTCCAGTGGCATTCTTCACTGATATTGAAAAGGTGAAAACAAGGGAAATAACCCTGAAATCCGGATACGTTCGTGCTGCTGGCCGAGGTGAGAGGGGTAACTCCCTTGGCAAACAGGACACAGTCGTGTGTCGATAAGCCAGCTGGAGGAGATGTCCTCCTGGGGCTAAAAGCAACAGTAACATCCACCCCTAGGGGTCAGCCACACTTAAGTGGCAATATACTACACTTTATCGTGCAGTTACTGTTAATACTTCATATAGAGAATTAACATTGCTTATATATATATATATATATATATATATATATATATATATATATATATATCATATATTATACATATATATATATATATATATATATATATATATATATATATTATCATATATTATACATATATATATATATATATATATATATATATATATATATATATATATATATATATATATATATTATATATATATATATATTATATATATATATATATATATTATCATATATTACATATAATTATTATTATATTATATATATATATACATACATATATATATATATATATATATATATATATATATATATATATATATATATATATATATATATATATATATATATATATATATATATATATATATATATATGCATATACGTGTACCTATTTGTGTCTGTCTATATTTGTATGTATTTCTGTTATTTATACATTAATTCTTGTCTGTAAGCATGTGTGAATATGCTCATACACTACAATGCTCCATGCAGAGTCATGTGCTAGAATAATAAGCAAGAACCAATCACTTGAGCACAGCATATATCTACTTGAAACTTTCTTAACAGTCGTCGGCTGGGTATATATTTTTTATATTTATAAATGCTTTTATAACTAGGAATATTTCAAGTTATTGGTTATGTGTCGCTAAGAAGAAGAAGAAGAAGAAGAAGAAGAAGACGAAGAAGAAGTAGAAGAAGAAAAAGAAGAAGGAGAAGAATAACAGCAACAACAACACCAAGATGACAATGAGGAGGGGGAGGAGGAGGAGGAGGAGGAAGAAGAAGATGCGGAGGAGGAGGAAGATGCGGAGGAGGAGGAAAAAGAAGCGATGGAGAATGAGGATGGAAGTAGGTGGAGATGGTAATACTAATAAGCGTTGATGGTGTGGATGATGATGGAGATGTTGATTTGGGTGAAGAAGAAGAAGAAGAAGAAGAACAACAACAACAACAACAACAACAACAACAACAACAACATCAACAACAACAACAGCAACAGCAACAACAGGATGATTAGTATGATGATGATGATGTCGAATGACGATGTGAAAATAATGATGAAGACGAACAAGAAGTAAAGTATGATACTAGTGATGATGACGATGATGATGAAGGCGGGTGGTAATGATGATGGTGATGATGATGATGAGCGTGATGGTGGTCATGATCATGGTGGTCATGATGTATTTTACATATCATAGTAAGGGAGCATATAATAGATTTGGCGCAGATCGGTTCCAACCGTTTACAAACATGATGCCGTGCGAAAGCAGACCTGTTGTTAGCAACAGCGTCAAAGCAATGGAAACAGAGACGAGAGAACTTCACTTAATCCAACGCTCTCAACAAGGACAGATGAAGAAAAGGGAAGAACACGTTGTTCAGAGAAAAATAAGTTGCAATGAGATATGGAAGTGGACTACGTCACGTCTAAGTTTTCTGATTCGTTCATCCTACGATGTCTTGCCATCGCCTACAAATCTAGCAGAGAGAATCGTTCGCACACTGAGCAACATGCTTAGCGGCACTTTGTCTGTCTTTATGTTCTGAATTAAAATTCCGCCGAGGAAGATTTTGCTTTTCATTCTTTCGAGGGTGATAAAATAAATACCAGTTGAATACTGGGTCGATACAATCGACATATCTCCTTCCCCAAAATCGTTGGTTTTGTACCAAAGTTTGAATTCACTATATTTGTTTGTGCATGTATTTCTCTGTATGAACATATTATTTTATATTGATACGTAATGTGTAATTTCTATAGTAATCAATTCAAATATAATTACAATATTTTCAAATATATTAGGATTTCTTTAGAAAGTTGTCTTATAAACAGTTTCAGTTCGCTTAATTTAGTTAAAGAGTTTGAATATTGAAAGAGTTTCTTTTATTTAGAATTTTAAATAAAACAAACTAATCTACATTTTGCATTGGAATATATATCTTTTCTTATATTCACGAACAAGTAAAATGCCGAAATTTAAAGTATAAGTTCCGAAACAGACCACTCTCTCCACCATCTCGGCAAAATTTATAGTTACCATTCGACATTTTTTAGTACTCTATAAAGACCTTCACAAAATTAATATTTCGCTAAGAAAAATATTATTCACTTTTGTATAGATATGACATTTTGTACAGACTCAAAATAAATAATAAAATATTAATGTAAATCTCTCTGCCATTCTAGGAAACAGATATATCACTGTTGTAATATATACTAGTAAATAGATTGTAGCACTATTTTGAAATTACACTTTTTCTTTTAATGTATTATAGTGGTGTGTTTAGTTTGTAAGTTTGTAATCACGCAGATACGCACATACATTCACATGATAGATATGAGGAGGCGTATATATAGAAGTATGTATACGTGTGCATATTAAAGTATAAATAAATATCAGCCATCAATCATGCATTTAGTTACAATTCATGTTTATATTTGAAAAAGAAAAGCTACAGTTGTATACAATATATTATGCTATTCATGAAATAATATATTTCCTTCATTCCAATTATGATTTACATGCTACAAATATACATGAATGGTATTATATAGCATATATAGATTAAACGGACAGAATTAACTACACACACATGTCTATGTGTGTGCATGTGTGAGTGTGTATGTCTATGTATGTGTGGCTGAGTGTGTGTGTGTGTGTGTGTGTGTCTGTGTATTTCACACTAAATTGCGACAGTACTAAAATAAGAATTTGAAGCCTAAATATATAAGCATGTTTAAGTAAAATAATAGGACTTCAAACCCTCGGCACTTGGCACATTACGATAGTGTAGCCAAGCATGTAAAACGAATTCCTTTTTATTTTTTTTTTTTTGTGAATGTTTCATTAACTCATCAGCGCAAAGTCAATAAAACCCTTATTAAACATCTGTTGCTGCTACAAATTCGAACATATCAAAAGACATAAACCCGGCTTATTTGCACCCAGAGATATACTTCCCTCTAACTCTATCTTTTTGTCGTTTTAGAGATTTAAATGGCAAACATTGCGAAACCGCTCTACCTCTGTAAGATCTGTAATCATATCCTGATGATTTCAGTTTTGCATTTTCTTTTTTATGCCTCAAAATGTAAATTGCCAGTTCAATGCTTGTATCCCTCTCTCACTCTCTTTGTCACATGTTGCCTGTTCTCTTAAGCGAAGGTTTGAGGAGCCGAAAAGTATTATATACATACCCACGTTTGCAAGTGTAATCAATATACCTATGTACGATACAAATGTATTCTCTGTGTAAAACGAAGAACTCTTGATAAACACATTTATCATTCTCCTAAAATCAGAATATTCTACAAGCAATATGCGTATGGAGGTTGCAGATATCTGTGCTTTTTGTGAATATTCACTTCTATTTTCTGTGATTCGAACTGATATTTAAATTAATTCCTGTGGAAGTTTAATTCCATTCTCAATAAACAATATGAGTATCGTTGTAGTTATGATTTCAGTTATGCCGAAAATCAATTTTCCAAAAAATTAACAGCGTGTTGAATAAAATTCATTTATATTAAATGATTGTTATATGACTGTATTGACAGTATGAATCATTTGAAATCGTATATTTTATCTCTTGCACCTTGCTACACACTCATTTCCTTTAACCAATCCCATTAACATTCTAATAAACTACTGACGTATAATGATTAAATGTATTTTCATTAAAATTTGACTTTTATAAGCTATAAAATTTCACAGAATAATTATTATCACACTATAATCAATAATGCCTTTAAAATATTTATCTTTGCCATCATTTCAATACCAAATCCTTTCGGGATTATTCTAAGTATTTCTTACTTTTAAATTAGATATATCTTCGCGAGATTTACGAGCGAGGCTTATATTTCAAGTTATGAAAAATCAATTTACAACATTGTATTTTAAATAACATATGAAACATTTCCTCATGAGCAAATAACATTGCAAAAATTGATTAAACTTTTTTTGATCGTATAATTATTTATTTAGAAATGCAAAAATTTATTCAATTAGCTCTAAATCTGTTTAGCTTAGATACAAGGCAGAGTATGAACAAATTATTAGTTGAACTGCATTAAGTACAAAATTTATTTAATAGATGTAAATTCATGCTTCATATATTTCAAATATTATTTCGTTTTGAGCTCCTTTTATAATCAATCGTCTTTGTGTACTTCTAACTATATGTCCACCAGTGATTAGTGAGAAAAAAACAAATGACAAAATATTTAGCAACAGATCAGAAAACGAGAAATAGATAATTACTTGTATATTGTCTTCATAAAAAGGGAAGCACACAAATAGCTTTCTGTTACTGTATTTACACATTATAAATCTGACACAATATACTTTATAACATTTTATGGCAAACTGCTATGAATTTGAGAAAATGGCGGTGTATAAACAATAGAATTGCGTAAGAAAATCCTCAAACGTATCTGATAGAGGAAACGGAAGAGTAGGCATTAAAACATTTAATTATATTTAGATGCTGGCTAGAATATGTCTGATTCTCTTGTAAATCGCATAACATTAATCATTATATAAATGAACTTCAGCACTTAAATTTAATATTAAAGAGAATAGCAGTACCAGTAGGTGGTATATTTCCCGAAGATGATACAACGCACATTACTATCAATAATTTCAAAGGGATAGCAAATGTCACACTCTGTCTGGCACCAGAATTTATGGGTGTCCATTAACAAACATTATGGGAAAATCATGTCTAGATTATCACACCAGCTTCCACACAATTAATCACTGGATAGCATCACGTGTTGTATAATCATCCATAAATTTCAAGCTAGGTATATCGGAAATCATGTTTCACATTTGGTCGTTTGGCCGTTATTTCAAGGTTTTTGATCTGCTGAGTTCCTGCAACTTGGCTACGCAAACATATATTTATTAATTATTGAAGAATTAGTCCCAAATCTACAATCAGGATGGGGATGGCTAAATGAAAGGTAGGATAACGATAATTAGAATTGTAATTCGTAGGTTGTCTAATATTCAGATATATTTACGTATACACATTTTAAGTAAGCAGATAATTTATCTATGTCAGTTGTAAGACTTTGATTAATTTCACATAATAAGCAGGTTCAGTATAGAAATATGTTTCAGCTAAGCACAAAATTACGCTTGAGGTGTATGGAACTTTCTTCTTGTCTCCGAATGCTAGTTGAAAATATTTAATTAAAATTAACGTTTAATATAATTAAGAACGTAATCGTGTTTGCAGACTTCTATTTCATAAACGCTTGTAACCTAGCTGCTATGTAAGAATTGCAAACATAATTAAATTAATGATAATTCATTTCGAATTGCCATTGCATTCCAATTTCTAACACGTGTTACAACTTTATGGATATAATAATTACAATACTGACAAGTGATGGTTTGTACAAAAGCAAATTTCTAAATTACAATTTAGTTTCAAAAAAAGATGAAAATCCTTAATTGTATACCACCAACTATTATAATAATAATAATAATAATAATAATAATAATAATGATGATGATGATGATGATGATGATGATGATGATGATAATAATATAATAATATAATAAAAAAATATTCAGACAAATACATAACAAAAACACCAGGACTTACAAATATATATAACATACAGAAAATTGCACTACTGGGTACTTCACACATTCTACGAAAAACACTTTCAATACAGTAAACATAAGAGCACCACAGCAAACCACAGCACATACCCAAGGCGCACAGAGCTGCGCTCGGTAGTGAAGTGAAAGCACGTTATAAAAATAAAACTACTGAATAATAATAATAATAATAATAATAATAATAATAATAATAATAATAATAATAATAATAATAATAATAGAGCACCACAGCAAACCACAGCACGTACCCAAGGCGCACAGAGCTGCGCTCGGTAGTGAAGTGAAAGCACGTTATAGAAATAAGACTACTGAACAATAATAATAATAATAATAAGAAGAAGAAGAAGAAGAAGAAGAAGAAGAAGAAGAAGAAGAAGAAGAAGAAGAAGAAGAAGAAGAACAACAACAACAACAACAACAACAATAACAACAATAAAAACAACAACAACAACAACAACAACAACGACAACAACAACACTAGATAAAGCCAATGAAATAAGAGAACTAGACGAAAGCCAACCATACAAGTATTTAGGAGTCAATGAACTAGATAGGATACAACATACACAAATGAAAGAAAAAATAAAGAAAGAGTACTATAGACGAGTTAGATCAATACTAAAAACAGAGCTCAATGCTAAAAACAAGATAATGGGTATCAACACTTTAGCTGTCCCAGTTATAAGCTACAGCTACAACATCCTTAACTGGACACTAAACGAACTATGTAAAATAGACAGGAAAACAAGAAAAATAATGACAGGATATAGGATGCACCACCCAAAATCTGACATAGAAAGGCTATATATACAACGCACAGAAGGTGGCAGGGGTCTTATACAGCTAGAAAACTATTATAAAATAACCACCATAGGATTGCATAAATACCTACTCCAGAAGCAAGGGAAACTAATACAAATAGCCACAAAACACGAGCAAAACAAAAAACCGTTTTCGGCATTTAAGGAAGCTGGCAAATACAAAGAAATCAATCTACCTAACAAATACGAAAAAGAAGAAGAAGAAGAAGAAGAAGAAGAAGAAGAAGAAGAAGAAGAAGAAGAAGAAGAAGAAGAAGAAGAAGAAGAAGAAGAAGAAGAAGAAACAACAAAAGCTATAAAACAAATGAAATCCAAACTAAAACTAGAACAGCAACGGACCATGATAAAACGATGGCAAGAAAAGCCCCTACATGGTAAATACTGGGCTAAACTAAATGCGAAAGAAATAGACAGAGAAAAATCCCAGCAATGGCTGAGAAGCTTAGGACTCAAAGCAGAGACAGAAGGATTTTTAATTGCTGCACAAGACCAAAGCCTCCCCACCAGAAATTACCAAAAATACATAATGAAAAGAAATATACCTGGCTAAGAAGGAATATATTCACAGACATGACAGAGCTGGGACCTATATACACTGGAAGCTATGCCAACACTATGGAATAACAACAGAAAAAGGATGGTATAAACACATGCCAGAAAAGGTCACAGAAAACGAGAAAGCAACCATACTCTGAGGTATGCCAATACACACAGATAGAGAAATTAAGGCAAATAGACCAGATATAGTTGTCAAAGATCATGAAGAAAAAATGCTTTCCAATTGATGTATCAATACCAGCAGATGACAACGTTTCTCGAAAAGAAATGGAAAAACTTTCAAAATACAAAGACCTGGAAATAGAGATAACTCGAATGTGGAATCTAAAAACAGAAACAATTCCTATCATAGTAGGTGCCTTAGGTATAATAAAAAAAATATTCAGACAAATACATAACAAAAACACCAGGACTTACAAATATATATAACATACAGAAAATTACACTACTGGGTACTGCACACATTCTACGCAAAACACTTTCAATACAGTAAACATAAGAGCACCACAGCAAACCACAGCGCATACCCAAGGCGCCCAGAGCTGCGCTCGGTAGTGAAGTGAAAGCACGTTATAAAAATAAAACTACTGAACAATAATAATTAAAAAAATTAAAAAATGCCTTGACGCAGTACCAGACGTTGGCCCTCATGGCTTCTGAATTTAACTGACTAAGAATATTATAATGTACATAGTCTTGTCTTGGTATAAAAGATGGGCTACAGCAAATATTCTGCTCAATACTATAGATTTGCTAGTCAGTTGTTTGACCTTAACCAGTTGAGCATGTCCCTAAGTGGCTCACGATGCGTGCATCTCTGATCACGCATGTAAAGGAATCGGTGATATGATAGGGACGATGATGGGTGCCTGTGAGGATCGTGGTGTTGGAGAGGTAGGAGTAAGTACGGTAGCGCGAGCGGGAGTAGGGCTGAGAGGTGGGGTTAGGGAAGAAAATGTGGACCAGGAGATCACAAAGGTTGTTGGCTTGTTTGAAGATGAGTGGTAGGTTAGGGAAGATGTGCGACACGGAAGTGTCGGACTGAATATATATATATAAGTATGGGCTATAAATATAAAAAAAATCTAACCACGTAACCAAAATCAAATCAAGAATGTATCGTAATTACTAATTTTAATTAGACCAGGTAATTGCACATGTAAACAAAAGTGTAACACATCAAAGAAGAACGAGAATGCCATATTAAAATAGAAGCTTACAGTTATCTATTATGATGAGAATACATCGATTCATGGTTAAATGAAAATGCCATAAAAATCTGTGCTGCTGTCATTTTCTTACGTCATACACTCTTTTAAGTGAAAAAATACCGATTGTCGAGGAATATTTCGAGTGATTCGCGGCTCCTCAAAATGTATGCAATATTAACACCCTTGTAAGATGTTCGACATCTAATAGCAGACTAGCGGGATATTATTTCAAAATATCATTAAAGTTACGGAGATGTACTTGCATAGCAATTGCTTTGACCTCAGACTGTGAATTGCAACTAAAACGACTGTAGCGTGGCAGACATGTGTCAGCCATTCAGAAAAAAAAAAACATAGACTTAACTTCACTTAAATATTTATTGTTTGTAATAATATGGTGTGAAAGGTTTCCTCGATGGAAACTGACATATTCACTGACAGCACTGTTGCAACCAAATTATGGACTTGTATTGTGGCTTGTATGTGCCGTACTTATCTCTCATTGTGTGTTCACGTAGTTTTCACTCGTTGGTGATGTCATGTTCTTAATATGTATATTTTCATGTATTTTGTGCGTGTATGTGTGTGTGTACATGCGTGTGTGTGTGTAGTTAGCAAAATTTTAGGATATACTTTCTACCTTTTGTTTTTCTCTTTTTTTTTTTTGCTCCATAGGTCAGTCTTTCTGGTTGAATGCTCATAGTGAGTTATCATTGACTCTTGGTACTTAACTGCCTTTCATGTATTCTTTTTTCTGTCTCGCTTCCTTCGGCTTTCTATTTAGAATGAATGGAATGCGGAGTCAGACGATTGAAGGTCTCAAGGAGTGGCTTTCTGAAGACTGCAACCACTACACTAGTAGTAGTAGTAGTAGTAGTAGTAGTAGTAGTAGTAGTAGTAGTAGTAGTAGTAGTAGTAGTAGTAGTTGAAGAAATCGACCTCTGGACTTATTCTTTCTAAGCCCAGTCACTTTTGCCGAACTGCTAATTAAGGGGACGTAAATACACCATAGGTTTCAAGCAATGGTGGGGGAGGGACAACACTACTCCTTCTACTGGAGGAGGAGGAGGGGGAAGCAGCAGCAGCAGCAGGGAAGGGGGAGGAGGAGGGGAGGGGAGGGTAGTTGAGGGGGAGGGTAGTTCAGGGGGAGGAGGAGGGTAGTTGAGGGGGGGGGAGGGTAGTTGAGGGGGAGGAGGCGGGTAGTTGAGGGGGAGGAGGAGGGTAGTTGAGGGGGAGGGGGAGGGTAGTTGAGGGGGAGGGGGAGGGTAGTTGAGGGGGAGGAGGAGGGTAGTTGAGGGGGAGGAGGAGGGTAGTTGAGGGGGGTGGAGGGATGGAACAGGAGGAGGGGTGGAACAGGAGGAGGGGTGGAACAGGAGGAGGGGTGGAACAGGAGGAGGGATGGAACAGGAGGAGGGGTGGAAC
>NC_142935.1:27775335-27802835 GCF_046866305.1 Octopus bimaculoides
TTTGGAGAAATTACCGGTTTCGTGTTGTCTTTTCAAATTTCTCTACTTCATGGTGACATGTCTTCGCTCCCGTGTGCAAATAAAAGAGTTCTAGATAGGGGGAGGTAATTAGGGATTTCTTCCGGTCCAAATTGCGCAACATGCCCAAACCTTCTAGAAGGTTCAGAATTCCTCTTCAAAGAGGGACAAAAATTCAAAGTTAAATCTGACTTTACTCGTGCCTCAGAAAACCTTATTTATGTAATAAGATCCTCGGGCTGCCACGAAAACTACATAGGGTCCACAGGATTAACGCTCAGACGCAGATGCACTCTGCGGCGACAGCAGATTGCATGCCCAGAATACCGAATGATACCCTTTAGTGAACATATTGAGAAATGCGCAAAACAAATGCTACCACAATTTATAATGTTTCCTTTCTTTCAATGTGCCATTAATACACCAACACAAATTAGATTGAATAAGGAAACCTTCTTCATTCAAAAATATAAACCCAACCTTAACCATTGCTAACACTTTTAAATAAGGAAATTCACCTCAGTGAGAGGAAAAAATTATAGAGAAAAACCTAACTTCGAAACCAAACCATGATAAATTAATCAAAATCTACCAACTTCTACATTTTGATTATCTCCCTTATACCGGAAGAAATCCCTAATTACCTCCCCCTATCTAGAACTCTTTTATTTACACACGGGAGCGAAGACATGTTACCATGAAGTAGAGAAATTTGAAAAGACAACACGAAACCGGTAATTTCTCCAAATACAATGTTTATATACCAAAAAAATTTTATAACATTTATCTGACATATTTTAAATATATACTTTAACCATGTAACACACGCCTTCTGTAGTTTTTTCACTCTTGTTTATCTTATATATATATATATATATATATATATATATATAACAAAAATATGTATAGAGGAAATCACATATAGAAGTCACCTTACGAAGGCGTCAAATGTTTCTGTTGTATTAGCGTATTCATATGTATAAAAAGAAATATAATTGAAATTAATATTTCCGAAAATACATTTTGAAATGAAGTAAGTTTGGATCGCCTTGCAAACGTTGTATTAATATGTATTTTCGGAAATATTAATTTCAACGATATTTTTTTAATTTATATCTAAATATGATAATACTAAAAAAAAAAAAAAAAACATATTGTCGGTCTTATAAGGTAAGTTCTACCAAGAACCATATATACATTCGCAGTAGCAGCATAAATGTAAAGGTTTTTACTGCATCCGTGTTGCACATCGTATGCACATGCAGAATCATAAAAACAGCCATAAGAGTATATATTTACATTATCTATGCATTAGCAAAAGAAACATAACCCACAATAACAACACACCAGTGTACATGTTCGCAAAAAATCGTAAACATATACGTAATAAATAACGAAGAAATCCATAAAAAGACAATTGCTTTTAGACCCGTATATCCCAGCAAGCAATGCATATTAACTCAAAGGCGGCTAGCTAGCAGAAACGTTAGCACGCCAGGTGAAATGCCTAGTGGTATTTCGTCTTTACGTTCTGAGTTCAACTTCCGCCGAGGTCGACTTTGCCTTTCGTAATTTTGGAGTCGATAAATTAAGTGCCAGTTGCGTACTGCGGTGGATGTAATCGACTGGCCGCTTCTCCAAAAATTTCAGGCCTTGTGCCTAGAGTAGAAAAGAAAAGAATACATATTCACTCAGCAAACGTCCAGGTCCACATAAATACAGTAGCAAGTGATTATTGTTATCGTTAGGTCTAACTCATCGTAAAGCAAATACCAGAATGAGTAATATCCAAACTACAGTGGAGAAGGCTAGCCACTGGTTTTGGTTAGAAATAGACGATGAGCAATGGCTAGAGGAATATAGAGCGAAATCCGTTGATATAGCAAGCGGGGACTCATTTCATGGAGGAACGCCTGCTGCAATGATGCCATCGAGAAGTAAGACCCGAAACGGCGCGCATTCTTTCTTGATGACCCTATAAACTTACTAGCATCCGGTAAGCGGAGCGTTTAACTGGTAGGACTTGCACCTGCAACTTCAGTCACATCACATTCTAAATACAGTACCTTAAGTGTACCATCCCTTAAGTGTACCATCAAACATCGTTCATAATGAATGACGGTAAAGAACAAGCTAATGTTTTCCTCTTAAATCAACTGGAATATTTAATTTTAGACACCAATATTTTTGTTGTAGTGAGCCGTGTGTCTCATTGACTTCAAATAACTTTGTGCTTCCAGATGGTAGCAAACATGCTTAACAAGCAACTCTAGAAGACTACAGTATACAAAAATGCGTGTTCTTTCAAAAGTAAGACAATTAATGACTTGATAAAATTTCAGTGAGAATTTCAGCAATTAAGCAAATATTTCGCTTGATATTTCTGTGTTAACACAGTCAACCTTTCACTGAAATCAAAGCGGAATAAATACACTGCAGTGTTTACTTTCTTTCTGGTAGTTTCTGAGCTCAAATAAGAGCAGGGTCAAATTCACCTTTCTTTCATCCGGAGTCAATACAAACGATATCGATAATGTATTGGAGTTGTTCCAATTTCCCATACGAAACCTCTGTATTTCTGTGGTCTCCTGCCAACAGAATGAATCGAATATATTGGACGAAGTTTTGTGAAAAAGTAATCAATGGTGACATATGTATGAATTTTATGTATGCTACAGTTAAAACGAAATGGTGTTTCATGGAGTTTTTATTTGTTTAATCTTTGTTCAATTTCATAGAGTACACTCTAAAATAATGTCGATAATTCTGCTATCACAATCCTGTTTTTTTTATTTTTTTTTATTTTAGGTATATCATATATATATCGCACTCTCGGTTATAATATACAGCGTTTCGTAATTTCAACGAAATTTTATGTAGATTTCTAAGAGATATACCAATCACTTAGCGATTCCCTTACTAGCTGTTTTCTTGTGCACACACACACACACACACACACACACACACACATATGTATAATGTACATATATGTATATGTGTGTTTGCGTCTGTGTCTCCATGTGTGCGTATCTAAGAAAGGATAAGGTAATGAAATTTAATGCTGGCGACGCTATAAATACTACGACGTACTCTAGATTCACATATAAAGAAATAACTCAAGAGATAATTTAATTCTTTATAATACAGAAAATTCCGTGCACTACTGAAGTACTATTTATTTTCTGACGCTTAAAAATGAAATACAAAACAGATTTCAGATTTGAATTAACACAACAAATCATTTTGTTCGTCAATCTCGCGAACTTGTCAATTTAGCGCACTGACTGAGGTTAATATGAATTCCTATCAAGACCTGTAAGTACGGGTCGCTGAAATTTGATAAACGCTGGTTTACAGTTATGTAATAAATTTCGACTGTCATCAACAACATCGACTCAAGAACCGAATTTAGCAATGTATATAGATAGAAATAGAAATAAAAAAATGAAATAGTAGGTTCAGCATAACCTGTCTTCCTTGATTTTTTTGTTTTATATGCTTTGTGCTATTTCGGATGAATAACAAACCAACTTACTTTCGTATCATTTGACAATTAAACGCTTTTGCTTACACTACGCAGCCAAGATGTCGAAACAGTGTAGGAAATATTTATGTATGAAATCGGATATAAGACTGTCAAACACGGCTCATTTGTATAATACTTAATGGTATACAGCGCAATAATATATACTACAGTACCAATATAAAGTGAGTGGATGATAAATAATTATACGCCGGCAAACATATTTGAATTGGTGTGCTGTGAATTAATAATCATCAATATTCGGGGGCTTTGTTAATGCTTTACTTACGCATTATACACTTGTTGATGTCATGTCCTCTATGCACTGAGAAACCATAAGATATGTTTCTTCTAAAGAGAGAAACTTTCCAGAATAAGTACAAAATCCAAGATAGAAAGATCGTTTACGCACCACATCAATAAAGACAAAAAATAACCACAATAAAGATAAAAATTTTCAACCGACAAAAGCCAATTGACATGCGAAAAGTTGAAGAGTGAGTTAATAGAACAAAAATGTTTGGAAACATGTGATAATACTTTGAGATCAAATGAGACAGAAAACAATGAAACGGGTAACTTCAAAAAGGAAACTTCGAAATTATGTAGAAGGTTCGGTCCGTAAGAGGAAAGAAAAATGACTAAAAATAAATTCTGAAGTAACAATATAAAGCATTCTACGCGTGTGCGCATGCAGACTCACGCATACACAGGTACACACACATACACATACACATACACGCACACACATACACACATGAACACAGACATACATGCAGACACAAGCGCAAACACACGCACATACATACGCTTACACACACAAGACACGTTTATTTGCGAATGAATAAACACGTGCTACAGGTTCCTGATCACTAACCATAGTAAAAAAAAAAACATTTTAGGTGATACGACAGTCTATTGAAGGTGAGTGAACTTAATGACATTAAACAGCAGAGATCAGACAGAAAAAATGCGTCGTATAACACTTTGCACACGGACTTTGCCACATAACATTTGCCTATATAAATATTCAAATATAAATTTGCATATTTTAACTTGCATCTCTGTACTGAATCGCTTAAGCTTGGATTTCTGTCGCAGTAAGTAACTCATGGTATGTTAACATCTTTGTAGCGTTATGCTATCATTTATGTAAATCTCTTACCATGTATTACATTACATATATAAAACTTAAACTATAATAAGTTACCATATCATGAAAGATATATTTTTATCAAAGACAAAATCTTACGCAACCAATGTGGCATGTTTCTCTAAATATAGAACAAAAATCTTAATATCCTACACGCAATAATTTGTTAAATGTAGGATGTTTTCTTATCGAAATTGGATATTCAAAACTTACTACAGATAATTCGCAATCAGGTTTATCGTGTTGGTAGGATAATGGAAACAGAAACTTTCAGCGCTTATAAAATGATGATTTCTGTGTGAGGAAAGCATTTGTTTCTGTCGAGGGCTTACATGCCTCGTTATTAGACTATTTTCCTTAACCATTGCACGGTGATCGCCATTAGCTTTAAGCTTATATAAAAATACCACTATTATTATTTACAAAAATATGATATATCACATACCCACGAATGTAAATGGATAAATGAGAGCCAGTAAGGAAAATATATCGTGGATACATATATATATACTTACAAGACAGTGCGTTACTAAAGTTTGTGTATATTCAATATGATGGCTTTTACAGTTTGATATGCTTTCTTGTACAGAAATTATGCAAGACATACACACATATGAACCGAAAAAGGAAGTCGTATTTTAAGTGTTATATAATACACGCACCGATTTTTTTATTGTTATATGATATACGTACCAAGTGTAACTGTTAAATAATATATGCACCGGTTTGTTACGTAATAATCTTTAGTTTTCTTCGGAATTTTCGTGACAATCAGAAATTGATACTTAGAGAGAGTACCCAAGTACCCATGGAATTGTAATAATCACCCTCATAACATTGTAGTGAACGAAGAAGCCTTGTAATTACGGCTGTATGCATGTTATATTTCCCTCAGTAAACGCCCAATAGATTGATCAGCAGACACGTAAAAGCCACGACGGAGTTCATTTCATTTAATAATATTCGGAATCTATATAGGTAGTAGTCTGGTTCCGTCTACTTCGTTTTAGTCAATAGACATTTACAAAGGGATATTATGCCTTTGGTGCTTCATACAGAATATAAAATCTTTTGAACACACTCGTAAATTTCAGTTAATTAAAGAAATACATTTTCCTTTGAAAATATAACCGAATTGTTAAATTTGGAAAATACTGAATAACTAGTTTAATACTTTCAAAGAGGATTGAAGAAAATTTTGCCAACAGAACAGAAAATTCAAAAGTCTTGTATGTATATATATATATATATATATATATATAAAATATATAGTTTTAGGGAAAAGAACCAAGTTTATATATATATATATATATATATATATATATATATATATATATATATATATATATATATATATATTTATATATACATATATATATATGTATGTATGTATGTATGTATATATATGTATGCATGTATGAATAAGACATGAATTGAAAGGGAAAAAAAATTATTAAAACAAACGCGGAAAAATGTCATTTCTGCTTAAATAACTGACAGTTCGCTTAATTCAACATATTCATTTGAAGTGAGTAGGATTTTGCTTGCCAAACGGTATAAAAATAAATATCCTTGATTTGATTTAATATTGCGTTCAAAGAATTCGAAGACATTTTACTAATAAAGCTAAGAGGAAATTAAAATTGTAAATTTTATCTGATATGTAAAATGATTCTTTGGAAAAATATCAAATACCATGTAACTTCTTATTGAAACATCGCTTTATATCATAAATATATACGTATACATACACACACACACACACACACACAAAAGAACATGGCAAAAGAACATGGACAAAATGGTAAACAAGGTGCAACAAACAAGCAGGCCACATAGAAACATCCCCTTCATCAGCTGCCACCATTAAAACCCCGGCGTTTCGAAGAATTAAGGCAGTACGCATCGTTAAAATGGTTCTTCCCACGAACACAAATTAAATTGTTTTCACGGAAGGTAGTGGCGGACGGAAAACAAGACAGCAAAACGAAACGGTGAAATAAACAAACAAAAAGGTTGTACAGCCAGACATACATGTGTGCGTGTGTGTGTGTGTGTTGAGTTATCCGTTATTCCTCTGGTGATCTCCGTACAGGTAAGACAGAATTTGCCTATATTCACTGCCCGCACACATCTCTAATTGTAAATATTCACTGAAGCTCTACATACCACCTACATACCTGATGCTATTTCTAGCGATGATCATATCTCGTTTACACTCCTCTGGTGCTTTAATCTTGCTGGATCTTAAAGTTATTTTTAAAATATCTATATTTTTATGTATATTTATATGTGTGTATATATTTATATATGTGGAGGCGTAATGGCCCAGTGGTTACGGCAGCAGACTCGCGGTCATAGGATCGCGGTTTCGACTCCCAGACCGGGCGTTGTGAGTGTTTATTGAGCGAAAACACCTAAAGCTCCACGAGGCTCCGGCAGGGGATGGTGGTGAACCCTGTTGTACTCTTCCACCACAACTTTCTCACACTCTTACTTCCTGTTTCTCTTGTACCTGTATTTCAAAGGGCCAGCGTTGTCACACTGTGTCACGCTGAATATCGCCGGGTACTACGTTAAGGGTACACGTGCCTGTGGAGTGCTAAGCTACTTGCACGTTAATTTCACGAGCAGGCTGTTCCATTGATCGGATCAACTGGAACCCTCGACGTCGTAAGCGACGGGGTGCCAACAACAATATATATATATATATATACACACACACATACACCGAGAGAGACACAGAGAGAGGAAGAGAGACAAGGGGAGTTAGAGAGATTTATTTTACTTTCTTTTACTTGTTTCAATCATTTAACTGTGGCCATGCTGGAGTACCGCGTTGAAAGGTTTTAGTTGAACAAGTTGACCCCGTGACTATTTTTCCAACCTATTATTTATTCTATAGGTGCCTTTCGCTGATCTGTGAAGTTACGGGGAGATAACACTCCAAAACAGGTTCTCAAGCAGTGATGGGGAGGAGAGAAACACGGGCACACAGACACACACACACTCACACACACACACACACACAGACACACACACACAGGCAAACACATAATGCACACACATACACACATATAATGCATTCTCTCATCGTGAAGGGCATATGAGGGTTCAATAAAATAAGCGGTAATAATGCTCTATGGCACGAATGTGCCTCTTGCTGGTGCTTTGCAAATCTCTTGGCAAATTGAACAAGTTGAGGACTAAGTTTGCTCCAGTGCTTGCAGATCATTTACTTTGTGTTTTCTTGAGTGGACGGCAAGGCCAGCTTTGCTTCGTGCCATAAAACCACAATGGCAGGTAAGGTTTCCATTTAGAGGAGCAGCCTTTTTCCAGCGTACCTTCATACTTGCACAAAGTTGGTCCTGATGCTGGAATTGACTTTGCGCAAATCTTTGAACTGAAAAGCAAGACTACAGCTAAATCCTGCGTTCTGGTGCTTCATTTTCCAAGGAAGAAAAGGAATTGCTGCATCGCTTCAGATCGTGTCCTTTAGTTTGTCTTTGATACCCAACTGACCTTCTTGTTTGGAGTTGGCCAAAGATAAGTCGCTTCGGAAGTCTCACATCACTCACGCGTGAGAAATGATCTGGCTGTATTTTGATGTGGATGGCTTCCATAACTCATATACTTCAATAGGAGTGGCTGTGCGGTGCGTAGCTTGCTTAGAAACAACATAGTTCTTGGTTCAGTCCAACTGCGTTTAACCTTGGGCTGCAATTATTTGCACTAGTATTATATTTGAATTTATTTGGCAGCATTTTCATTTTGTTTTTATGATGTTCCTGTTGATTAGAAGTATCTGAAGTGTCCTTTATGTCATAGCCTGTTTTGTTGCTACATATATGTATGTATGCATATATATATATATATATATAATATATATATATATATATATATATATATATATATATATATATATATATATATATATATATATATACATATACATATATATATATATAGATAAACACACACACGCACACACATATATGCATATATATATATATATATATATACATATATATAAGCAGCACTTTACATGCTTCTTTACATTCGTATATATATCCTCATACAAATATACGCATACTTATATTTAATTATAATACAAAACATTTACCTGGAACTAGCAGTGAATAGCGTGAAATACAGAGATTTAATTTATGCTAATGAAAGTTCCTAAGCCCATATATGTACATGGATAGCATATCAAATTTTAAAATCTCTAAAAATTTTGTTAAAATTGAAACGCTACATTGTACACCTATATCTCTCTAACTTCATCCATTATATAGTTCGATATGGTTATTACTACCGAACACAATGAACACCGTTTCTATATTTATCAATTAATTTTATTGTTGTATTGTTTAGTTCTATTGTTTAATGGTACATTTTTTATCGCACATCATACCGTTACTTTATTGACGTAGTAAACTTCATTATATTCAGTGAATGCTTTGGAAGTTTCTAATAGATAACATCCTCTCCAAGGTATTCGTTTTCTATTAGATTTTCAATCATTTTTATCTTTTGATTGAACTGATTCACTGTAAAGCTGTCTTACAGTTTCCGAACGTTATTATATATTTGAATTTATGTATCTATGCACACGCGCGCGCACGTACATACACAAACGAATATATATATGTGTGTGCGTGTATACATACATATATATATATATATATATATATATATATATATATATATATATATATATATATATATATTTATAAATGTATATACGTATACACAAACATGTATTACAGAAATATACATATACACAATTATATATATATTTGTGCATATGCCTGTGTGTATACGTTTAATTATGCACATATGTGTGTATGTGTGTGTGAGTGCGTGAATACATATATATATATATATATATATATATGTGTGTGTGTGTGTGTGTATGTATATGAATATATATATATTTATATATACATGCATATATATATATATATATATATATATATATATATATACATATATATATATATATATATATATATATATATATATATATATATATATATATATAGTGTGTGTACACACAGACATATATATATATATATACATATATGCATACACACAAAAGCTCACACGGACGTATATCTATACTGAGCTAGACAGAGACATATATCTTCTATAGACTTACACTTCTAATTTTTTATATTATCCTACCCCGACGCCATAACGTTTATTCGTTTGTATGTAGCAATGTTAAAAAATAAAAATTACAAATCATATAAAGAAACGTACTCATGCTACCAATGGAATAGCTTTCCTTTATTCCCCATTTTACTGAATAATACTTAGCAAGTAATCGAAGATCTGCTTCAGTTGAAAAAAATGATAACCAAACAAAATGCATATTATGTAGGAAAAGTAAATGGCTATCTTATAATCCAAAGTGAATCTCCCATTGTTCTGCTTATATAATCTAAATACCATTAGGCAAGAATCAGAATTATATTTGTTACATTTGTATTTATTTCCTTCTCGTTTCTCTATAAAACGTTTGCTCCAGACATCGGAAATATTACGTGTATAAAATAATAGGTTGATATTTTATAGAAACGAGCTACTTTTTTTTCTGTGTTCTAATGACATCGAAACTCGTGAAAATTTAGATAGTTTCCTAAGAAATAATTTATTTCTATTTTTTTTATTGTGGGGAGGAATAATATATTATAAAAATATATTTTATTTACTAGTCGGTCTATATATCAGAACACACTGAGAATTGTAGTCGACAGAAATTACATTATATACTAACATTCAGTCTAAAATCTTATTTTAAACCTATATCTCCAGAAGGCTGAAAACTGTTATTCGAATAATTAAGTAATAACTCAAATATTTAATATAATGAATTCAAAATCTTAAAGGTGTGAGATTATCGAATTCATAGTACACAGATTTTCCTTTTTTCGGTGTTTAGACTCTACAAACAACAAACTAGATTATGTCAGCACGTAAATGCCTCAAATATATAAATCATATATATATATATCATTTGAACGACATCGATTAACTAAAATTAACTTAGCATCGAGAGATCTTTCTTTCGCTGCGTTCTTTATATTCACAATCAATGCAATTGTACTTGATCACTTCTAAGTCTCCCTGCCAATGAAAGAAATATCATATAACGGTGAGCTTCAAAAGGAAAACCCACATATATTTGCCTCTTTATTATTTTTCAAATCTGTTAGATAAAAATAATTGGCTTATATATACATATACATACATGGGCGTCTTTATATATATATATATATATATATATATATATATATATATATATATATATATATATATATATATATATATATATATATATATATATATATATATATATATATATATATATATATATATCCACACGTATACACACAAACACACACATTTTTATTAGTACGAATGTATCTACGTTAACAAATGTGAGTACATGTACTTACCTGTGTAAAGGCGATAGAGTAACAGAAAAAGAGAATGGAAGATTGTGCTCTCGGGAAACTGAGAATTGGTAAGTTATCAGACGTGGACGTTTTGCAACTTCAATTGAGATTCTGTGTTCTGAAGTCAAGGCACAACTATCCACCTTCCAAGGCGTATATGCTCTTGCCTTTCTATGAATCAACATGTCATGAAATGATACACATGAATTTCATTACTGTGGAATAATGATATAGGATATCAATAATATCATTCAACACAGCATAGCAAATATTTTACTTCTGTAGACATATTAGTGTTCGATTGCAAAGACATATAATATATTTCCTTTGACGTATCCAGTGCTATAGCAATGGTAATTTTTGTGTTGCTTAACGATGCACAGATATTTCTGATTCGAAACATACTCTGTATGTCTATATATATCACAAATATCCGATGAACGGGAACATGAAATTTTGAGTAACAGTTCTATAATTTTGCAGCTTTTATATATATATATATATATATATATATATATATATATATATATATATAATGAACTTTTCCGAGAAAGAAACATCAACGAAAAAGGAGCCCACATGCTGAGAGATAAATATTCTTTGTTTAAAAGGACACCATATATGTCTTTAAGTGCTCCTAATAGTTTCATATGTTGAGAAATATCTAAAACATATTCATCAGGCACAACCCACGTATCATAACGAACTTTAAAAAAAATTGAATAAGAAACGCGATAAAGCTGAGAAAGCAGCATAGAGAAAACGCGGAAGTTTAAAATAAAAAACGGAGAACGAAAGACGGAAAAATAAAATATAAAAAGTAAAAGATTTATCCTCCTTACACCTTGAATTATAAGGCTGGAAACATAACAAGTTAATCAGGTATAGGCGGAATTTTCCAATTCTTCAAAATATATGTATATGTATGTTTGTAACCGCTGGAAATTTCAGACTTAGAGTTCGGTAGAGAGTTTGGGATCTTAGATCTGAAAGGATCTTAGATCTGAAAGGATCTGAGCTCTTTCAGCTAAATATAGTCTACCTTTATTTGATCCATCAACGTAAGGTGTGGATTTCTCAGTTATTTTCCCCATACATGGCTAGTCAATTTAGCAGCTTTGATTTTGTCCTAATGTCGGAAGAAGGCTATAGCGATTTTTAAATTCTCGTTCACATAATCCAGTAACTTCGGCCTCATATACGACAGATTTAATCATATATAGTTGGTCAAGTCGACAGGATACTGGGTCGCGACAATCACAACTGGACTTAGGCTCTTAGACTTCGCGTAATGATAGTCTTCATATAGATGCAGTTATATGTAATTATCATATAGCAGAAGCTATATGATAATTTCACAGAACGCCTGTTAAATATATTCCTGTATATGTGAGTTGCTGGAAAGTGTTTGCCTAGGAGAGACAAGAATCTTTTAACTATGCTTGTTTTATATTAAGGGAAAAGGAAGGGGTGTATATATATATATATATATATATATATATATATATATATATAACACATATATATATATATATATATATATAGATATATAACCGAACACTATTCAATTTTTTTTCTCCGTGTTTTTCTCCTTGTTTTCTCCGTATTCTTTCTGTTGAAGAGCGTAGCTCGAAACGTTAAAGACTTTCCGTATTCGCGAGCGTCATACTAATACATCCTTTTGTTGTTTACACCACCTGTCCTCGTTTGTTGTTGTTTTTTCGTACATTCTCATATATATATATATATATATATATATATATATATATATATATATATATATATATATATATACATGTATGCTTTTTAAAGTTTTATATGCATAATTCACACGAAGTTAATTTTGAAGGTTCAATGAACAATATTCCGTTATGTACCAGAATTTAGTTTACAAAATTTAAACTTCATTTCTAGCACTCTTCATTTCCAGTTGTTCTCATTCATTCGGAAACTTATTTCTTTCTGAAGTTAAATTCTTACCTATTTCGCAATAGAATCTCAATCGTGTGTCTCATTTCTAATTTTTCACACGTCTCTTCAAATACAAACCACACTGAAACTCTTTCTCCGAAAATTCTTCGACTCCATTGCCCATGTAACAAATTCAAATTTCTTTGCGTGGCAATCTTTAGACACTTTTTGCAAGTTTAGTAAGCTTATGCACAAAATCTGGTTCCATATTTTCCCCACTCAACATGGTTTGCAATATAATACTGTATCTTCAACGACCCGGAAGAGATCGATCTCTTCATAACCTTGTTTCCACTTTTGAAAAGGTGCAGAATTCTGTATAATTCCATATAATGTTTTAATTTACAGCTGTTGCATTACCAATTCTATGATACTTCCCAAAGATGGTTCTTCAAGAATTCTCTTCTCACACAGCTCACCTCAGATTCATTACCGGTTCTATTATCTTAGTGGTTTAAAGCTTTTATAAATCTGGGCCCCTATACCTGTAATGCATTACTTGTCATCTCTCAAATTCGGTCCTTATATTCAGTAAATACCATATAACATAGAGGTATTCTCTATATACACAAATATATAGTTCCTATTTCAGTTTTAAAGACCGCACTATTTTTCAAATCTACTATTTTATCATATTTTACTTATTTATTTTGTTTCCATTTTCTTCTCTTTCTGCCAATGCATTTTCGGAGTTTTAAACATAAGGAAAAAAAACCTGTACCGTTTTCACTTACATAAAATTAACATACAGCGTTTTCCTTTCCCCCTTTCCTTTCACAATAAATATTCTACATTAGAATACTTTCCTTCGTCGAACGTCCTTATCGCTGTTATATTGTTTATATCGTTTACTCCGCATTCATATTTGTGTTAAGGAAAACTTAAATAAAGAGCGTTTAATAAACCTTGAGCTTCATACTTTCTCTAGAGACATAAGTACCAGTAATTTACAGGAACAAATGCTGTGAATTAATAGCCTATATCAAGTGATGCTTATGTGTACACCATAATACAAATCCATACCAATGCAAGCTTTTAGCATGACATGAATACATTCCCATAGTTCGGTGAATGTAAATGTTCGTGTGATCCTCGAGTTTCAATTATGTTTAATGCAATATAATTATTACATTATAATTGGATGTTCATAATACTTTCCATATCACTTATTTTTACAATAAAATGATCCTCACTATGCTAAATGTTTCCTATTTACATCAATTGATAATAATCTATTATCAACATTCCAGAAGCAAACGTAATCACTAAGATGAACACTCGGAAAGTGATCGCATTCGTGAATATTAGCTATTCAGACTATAAATCATATCGAAGCACGCACGGTAATATATTATTTAGCATTCGATGCGAGAAGATAATTCCGATGTAAACTGCAATATGCAGGAAGGGATATTGTTCCTAAACTTTATAAGCTATTCATAGGTAGCTTAATATTATATCGTTTTTATGTCTTTATATTCTGTTTTCAACATTTGTAAATAAATAATTAAACTGAGCGAAAAGAATATTTGGTGAGACATTACTTATTGTAACTGTCGGCCTAAATGTATTTAGCGCACTTGATAGTCTACTGAAGACTGGATAATATCGCTGTTATACATGATAGTTCCTTGTACATTTTCTTCAAACTGTTATATGTAATATTTTATTCCAAAAGCTAAGAGTAAAACGTATTCACTATATATCGTTGCGATTTTCTTCAGTAGACAACATGTACCGAAATGCTATAATATGGGAGAGCTTCATCATTAGCAAGAGTTTGCAATTTCAGCGATAATTGTTACATATTTAAGCTTTAAACTCTTATTGTTTGTAATGTTTTTGGGTTGTTTTCTAATCTGTAAATTGACGTTGCTTAATTAGAAGCATTTTTATTACTTTATAAATATTTCGATTATCTAATATTTATAAATATTGCGATTATCAATTTTATCGTTGTTCGTTAAGTACTATAGGACAATTCAGAAAATGTACTATGTATGAAACTGAAATTCAATCATCCAATCAGCTAGTCTGAAAGAAACATCAAAGTTATCTTGAAATACATCATATATAGAAAACAGAATCTATTAGCATTACAGCAGATGGGCAGGGAAATGTAAACATAGCAGAAATAGCCTAATGTTGTTGTTGTTGTTGTCATTGTTGCTGTTGTTGTTGTTGTTGTTGATGATGATGATGATGATGATGATGATGATGATGATGATGATGACGACGATGACGGTGATGATGTTGATGTTATTGCTGTTGTTGTGCCCAAAACATCGATTACCAGTGATTATAAAAGCATCTACTACAACATATGCGTTACAAATTTTGCACCATATTTTGTGATTTGTTAGAGATATATTTGATATATATAGTAGCAGGAAGATATACCCAGTAGCCTCAAAATAGATCAAATGTATATTTGATATATATGATATATATATATGTGTGTGTGTGTGTGTGTGTCTGTGTGTGTGTGTGTGTGTGTGTGTGTGTGTGTGTGTGTGTGTGTGTGTGTGTGTGTGTGTGTTTGTGTGTGTGATTAGATATATCAATGATATATTTCATCACATATTAGGGTTGTAATAGATTAATAGTCTTTAATTTTTTTTTTTTAGTACAACATCAAATGTGCAATCTGAAATTGTTCATCTGTAGATTGGAAATGAATAGTGAGTGAATGCATATGAGATATTTAAAAAGTAAAGCAAAATTTTTTTGAGTTCCACTGCGTGGGACGGTCATCAGATATCTTCACAGAGACCAATGCTTTCTGAATGAAATTACTAGACAGAAAGACGGAAAATGTGTGGAAGTCTGAGTGCGAGTGTATATATTGGGGTGTGCGTGCGAATGCTTTTGTGTATATGTTTGTCCTCCCGACTCTGCTTGACAGCTGATATTGGTTTGCTTACATCCACGTAAATTATCTGTTCGGCAAAATAATCCGACGAACTTATCAAAAAAAAAATTAAGCATATAGCGCAGGTGTGGCTGTGTGGTAAGAATTTTGTTTCCCAACCTCATGGTCCCTGGTTCAGTCCCACCACGTGGCACCTTGGGCTAGTATCTTCCACTGAAATCTCGGGCCAACTAAATTCGTGAGTGGGTCTGATAGAAGAGAACTGAAAGAAGTCCGTCATATATATGTATGTACATATATATCTATGTGTGTCTCTGCGTCACTTTGCTTTCATCCACTGCTTGATAACCTGTTATGGTGTGTTTACGTTTCCGTAACCTAGAGGTCCGGCAGAAGGGACGGATAGAAAAAATACTAGGATTAATAAAAATACCTGGAAGTGGTGCCCCAAGATGGCCACAGTCTAGTGACTCAAACCGGCAAAAGATAGGTACTTGGTTCGATATGTTCGAATTAAACCACTCAAATCGGTGTTTGGCATCACTACAACGGCTGAGAGAACGAACAGAGTAAAACCAATGTTCATTATATGCTGCAATATCAAACTGGCGGTTTTCTCACGGGATTAATTAGAGAGAGATCGTATATACATAAACTATGATTTTGTATGCACATTTATGTATAATACATTCAACATTAATGGTGATATAGTTTTTGATGAACCGGCAACATTGTACTATTAAGTAAATTGTTTGTGTCATGAACAAGTGCATTAGCTTTCCAATAAGGGACTTCGCTATTACAATTTGGCAGATCATAAAGGAAGTGTAAATTAATACAAATGAGCCTCCTGAAAGAAAAACTAGTTTGCTTCCTTTTCATTCCGTGTTACTGCAAAGCTATGGCCTCTATGCACGAAGAGCAATTTCACAAAGATAACATGACTATGCGTGTCGTTGTGCGTGAACGGGTATGTATATATGTATATATATATATATATATATATATATATATATATATATATATATATATATATATATATATATATTTATGTGTAAATGCTTGTGGTTCTTCATGTGTTTGCGCCTATATGTATATAGGAAAACTATTGTTGATTAACCAGAAGTAATAATAGGACTCAGTACAAATGAAGAGCATTCACTGGAAGGTTCCGGAAGTTATGTGCTTCCGATTATCAGCAGGTAAAACGAGCCAGGTTTCCTTTCGAAATATCCACTGAATATATTGTAAAATAAGGCATGAACGTTAGTGAGATATATATATATATATATATATATATATATATATATATATATATATATATATATATATATATATAGAGAGAGAGAGAGAGAGAGAGAGAGAGAGAGAGAGAGAGAGAGAGAGAGAGAGATAGATAGGTAGGTAGATAGATAGATAGATCGATAGATAGATAGATAGATAGATAGATAGATAGATAGATAGATACAGATACAGATGTAAAAATGTAAGTTCAAAGGAACGCGGTGTAGGAAGAAAGTGAGTTTCAACCAATCTGTTGAAAATATAAGAAAGGGACTTTCAGGAACAATAGTCATTCATTGGGACGGAAGCTGAAAGGTTGGCAGGTATGGAGTTGATAAATCCGGACCACATGTATTCCATATTGAGCGGAACCTCGTCTGTGGTAAATATCCAAGCGAGATGTATACTGCAGACTACTCTTCGGGCCAAGGATATATTAATTCTATGAAGTTGACATTGCCGTTAAGAAGTCCGAGTTAACACACGGTTGATTCAATCAGAATGCCCTGATCGGATTGTCCATGTATTAACACAGACACACTGACACACATACACACACAGACACAGACACAGACACGGTGATGTCTAAGAACAGAGCAAACATAACCGCCTGGCATTATGTGAACATCATTTGAATATATATTCACTTACAATTGTTTTTTTAATAATGTGTACGTAAAACATTCTATTTTCATTGCTCTAACTGGAAACTTGCTTACATTTAATGCTTTTATATAATTTAGATGAGTTTTTTTTTCGCTACAGTATTAATAAATTTCTTTGAAAGATTTTTCAAAAATATGTTGAAATCACACAGTGTGGATGTTCATATCCCACCATTATTTTGATGCCACTCATACATCACATGTAATAGATATATATGTTATAGTCTTCATAGCTTGCAGCTTGACTATGAAAGTAGTCATGGAAAATTACTTTAGTGCGTGATGTTTTCATAGAATTGGAAAGATTGCTTAACAGATTCTTCAATATTATGTCTTGTGATTCAAACACATATTGAGTTTTTGTATTATTCAGTTGCTCTGCTAATGTTATAAAGTAGCTACATTAAAATGAGCACTGTACGATTTGCATGATACACAGACAATTTAATTTTGCAGTATTAAATACGGAGGGGATAAAGAGAATCGATAGGAAATTGAATAAGAATTATTGATTTAATGACTTCAAAATCTTTCATAAATTAACTTCAATATATATATACACCGTAAAATCTTTACGCGATGCCGTGTCGACTGCGATCTGTAGGTCTAAACACCACTAAAATTGACCACTTCATACAATATGAATATGCTGAAAACATCAACTTCTTTATAAGCAACTAAAATACTGTATTATATACGAATGATTTGTTAATATTTAGTTTTTGCCAAATAATTTTTTTTTTATTTTTACTTATTTGATTAATCGACGACGTGTTATTCATGAGCAGCTGTATATTTATAGCCTTATTAAATTTTTACACGGTTTGTACAACGCTTTGTGCTGACATAGATGATATATATCTATCATAGATTTTGGAATTTACATGCAGCTTGTTTGCGAGTTAATTGTGGAAAATAATTTCCTCAGAGACGCAACTCGTACTGGCCGTTGAGTTCGATGAAGACCAATTAAATCAACTTTTGCACGAAAATTCTCGCCAAACGACAAAGGAACTGGCATAGAAAATAGAATGCTCCACACTGCTATAGAGAAGCATCTTCACACCATGGGATAGGTTCAGAAGAATAGAGCATGGGTTCCGCATGCTTTAAGTGACAATAACAAAAAACAACGAGCTACAATCTCCGCTGGTTTACTTGCTCGTCACCGCTCAACTCATGGACACAAGCAACAATTTATTTACAGAATCGTTGCTGGCGACGAAAAATGGTGCCTGTACATCAATATGAAGGAGCATTAGGAATGGCTTAGTGACACCGCGCGTGAGACAATATCCTCATCCACTTAAAACGATGTTGTGCGTATGGTGGGACTGGGAAGGGATTATCCATTACGAATTGCTTGAACGGAACCAAACCGTCAACGCGGAACTTTATGTTCAACAGATGGAACGACTCAACATGGCTATTCAAGAGAAAAGATCTAATTGGTAGCATGGAGTTCTTCTGCAGCACGACAACGCCCGCCCTCATATTGCCAATATGACCAAGGAAGCCATTCATGACAGTTCCTTTACGATTAATTTTGGCCAAGGCAAACCTTTACCAGTTTTAGTGAAGTTATTTAAAAGCAGCTAATTCATTAAATCGCTAGCGTAACTGCTCTGTAATCAAACTCAGTTTGTGTATGCAAAAAGACTTCACTATTCAATATTATATAATAATGTATTGATATTTGAAAGTTTTACTTTCCAAATTTAATGCGCTCTAACTAATAACAAAAAGGAAATACTTTTCAAATTGAAAATCAGAACCGAATTTCATAGTGATAACATTAATAATTAAATTCATATTAATGTAGATAACCGAAACACGAAATTCAGTATCAACTTCAAAGAAAAAAGAAGAGAGAAATTTTCTTAAATTATTTCTGTGAAAATATGTTTACTAATGTTACTAATGCAACTATAATTTCTTAGCATATTTTTTTCTCCTATTGTGTATAGAAACACGATACCGTTTCTTACTGAAAATTTAATAAATATTTCATATTATTCATCTACTTATTTTCAGATAGCGAAAGTGAAAATTGCAGAGAAAATAAGAGCAAGCTAGAAACTATTCAAATGAGTGCTTGTGTAGATATATGTGAAATTTTGTTTCTTTCGGTATATTACAGGTGCAATTCTAGCAATAAACACCTAAGGCAATGGCGTATAACATCAGATTATAGCAAGTAAACTTTAGATTTTATAACCGCAATGTTATGTTGCACATGATATTGGATGAAAAGCATACCTGTTCAATTTGTACCAAGATTAATTCGATTTATATAAATTTGCATAAGTTAAATTCAGGACACATATGGAGCATATAAATATATAATGAAAATGTACAATATACATTTCTTTAAAGTAAAGATTACATTCTATCCGTATGTAGATATATGTATAGGCAGTTGAGGCCCAATGGCCCATTAGTTAGGGCAGCGGTCTCGTGGTTGTAGGATCGCAGTTTCGATTCCCAGACCGGGCGTTGTGAGTGTTTATTGAGTGAAAATACCTAAAGCTCCACGAGGCTGCGGCAGGGGATGGTGGCGAACCCTGCTGTACTTCTTTCACCACAACTTTCTCTCACCCTTACTTCCTGTTTCTGTTGTGCCCGTAATTCAAAGTGTCAGCCTTGTCACACTGTGTCACGCTGAATATCTCCGAGAACTACGTTAAGGTCCATGTGTCTGTGGAGTGCTCAACCACTTGCACGTTAATTTCACGAGCAGGCTGTTCCGTTGATCGGATCAACTGGAACCCTCAACGTCATAAGCGACGGAGTGCCAACAACAACACACACACACACACACACACACACACACACACACACACATATATATATATATATATATATATATATATATATATATATATATATATATATATATATATATATATATACACATACATACATGCATATATATATATTACACAGCATTTCCTACGATTCGCAAAACATATTTTCATGAACTAATAAAAATTTAAAATACCATAAAAAAGAACAGGCTGCAGAGGCGCATACACCCACAAAAGTGCAGGCATTTGACGCATGTTGAGTACTTTTATATATAAGGGGGTTTGGACGTTTTGGATCATAGCATTTAAAGTGAATTGAACGTAAAATTCACAAACCATTTTCCCAAGACTTGCAACACATAAGGCGAATACAATAAATAAAGCACTTTAAATAGTTCCTACATGAGCATGGAACATCATGTATTGTCATTTACAATGGAGGCTATTACCAGCATTTTTAAGGGAAACGCTTGTGAGTTTGTATACATATATCTATCGGCTGCTCAAACGGAATACATAAATTGATATTAAAATTTAGTATGTTTTATGGCAGTTACCTGTCACTAAACATTTGTTTTTAATGATAGTTATGCTCTGTATGTGGACAACGCTAACTAACAAGAAAACAATGTCTAACTGTATTAGTGGTTCCGAAACGTTTCGCACTGGTTCACATCAATAGTTCCTAACTCATTTATTTAAATGAGTTTTCCCACGGTCCCCTTTTAATACGCTTATCCTTATCCTTACACACACTCTCTCTCACACACACACACACACAAACATACACACACACACACACACACACACACACTCATATATATATATATATATATATATATATATATATATATATATATATATGAAATTTTGAATTTAGTTCACGGACTCCGGTACTATCGTTGCGGACCACCAGGGGTCCACAGACCCCAGGCTGGGTACCACTGAACTATATCATAAACTATAACCAATATCGTGCAAATGACATACTCTCACTGCAATGGTCACTTCATTTGTATTTCTCAGCTTCGTTATTGATTTATCAGTGTTTCTTACAAGGAAGAAAAACACAGGAAAATTATTTAGTTTCTGTTATCGTTGTTCTTAAAGTCTTAAATGTATCGTTGCAGGTAAGAAATTCAAGAGTATATTGTGTAAACAAATTATATTTCAGTTTTTTCTATAACTATTGACAAGCTGTTTTTGTATCGTCTAAGCCGTTAGCATAAGGTAAAAAAAACAGTCAATAAACAGTTGGATTATTTTTCATTTTAACCAGCACAGGTTTAGCAGGGGAGAAAAAAAGGGAGGAGAAAAATTGGTTCTCATACATACTTAGAGAGTTAGAAACATTTTCGACTGCACCCAATTAATTTCTATTTCGCTTTTCCCCTAACCAAAACGAACGCAGTTAATTCAAATTGTAAATCAAGTGTGGTATGGGAATTTCCTAACTTTAGTCTGCATTTTAAATTTCAACCATACTTCTGGTGTGTTTAGGGTGTGTGTCTGTGTGTGTGTGTGTCTGTGTGTGTCTGTGTGTGTGTGTGTGTGTGTGTGTGTGTGTGTGTGTGTGTGTGTAGGGGGTGTATGCGTATGTGCGTGTGTGTGCATATGTGCGTGTTTTAGGTGTATATTCTGAATTCATGATTTGTCCAATTGGAATACACATAGATGCGTACTGTTGAAAGATCATTCGAATTTCTAATATTAGTATCTACTCCAAAGTAATAAATATATAGACAGGTTATAATTTAAATGTCGTGCTGGCGTTTCAAACTTTTAATTCGGTTAAGTAAAGGTAAGTATAAATCTCGAGAAAATAGCTAGCTATTTCCTAACTTATTACGTCTCACCACTAATTCTGACAAGCCGCTTGTATTGAATAAACTTATTGAATTTCTGTCTGTGATTTATATTGTGGGATGTACGCAACGGCTGATAGCCAAATAACGTCTTAGCGGTGATTTAGCCACTGAGGAATTATGATAATGACATTAACAACATCTATTGATACCAATTTCTTTTGAGATTTCCATAAAGCACAGCGTAACTAGAATCATTTTAGTTCTTTCGAAGAATTGTTCTTTAATAAGAATGAATCAACAAAAGGGTCAATGGAAATTATTGAAAATTGCAAGAACACGGTGATTTAAAGAAGTTAATGTCCAGAAAATAATCACTTAAGACACAATGGTATATTTGTAAATGCTTCACAGCTGCGTCTAGCTGTATTTATAAGAGTTTTAAGCAATTGCTGAACGGAAATTTCAGATCGGCTATGAATTGGAAAAGGACATAAATAGAATTCTTGAAATTTAATGAAAAGTTCTAAGTTTTACCAGATAATATTGTTAGCAGTACTATACGAATTATCTGAACAAATATCGGAAAATATTTAGGTAAGGAATGCATTGCATTACCTCATTTACTTTGCTTCTGTTCAATAACGCTTATCTTTAGAACGTTAAAATATAGTGTACAGTTGCCAATAACAGCCAATGATGTAACACATGTACTTCAGCTAGAAAAATACATTTAAAGTAGCGAATTATAACACGCTGCAGTTATCTGTTACTATTACACTCAATCGCCCATTCAAATGTATAATACAGGACTGACGTGGACAATTTAACAAAAACAAACCGTGGTAACCCGCAGCAAATATTTTAGAGATTAGGATGCGTTGACATTAAATAACATTAATTTAAGCAAATTGTAAGCCACTGAAATACAGACTATACCGTGAACTGTGTTCAATAAGAATATTTTGCATTCAAATTTTTCATAGCATTAATGTCTTTTATCTTATTTTATTATATTTCTTTTTTAGTTTGAGGCATTTTTTTACGAACAATTGCTTAATTTGCAAAGGTGTTATTCATTTTTACAGTCGGCTCTGATCATAGAATTGTGATATGAACGTTTAGGCTGAGGTAGGAAGTGCATAAGGATATAGGTAAAAAAGACACATTATGATTTGTAGGTACAACTGATGCAGCTCTGAGAAATCCATATACAGTAGTATTAAAAGTTTCAGATGAAGTCATAATTACCAGCTTCATTTGCAGTAACATTGTAAATGCATAAGGAATTGTGGAGTAGCAAATATTTCAAAAGTAGTAGCAGTCTATCCTCAGTAAAGCAAAGAGATAATTAAAGAAAAAAGAATTGGATGAAGCATCTAAAGCTACATATAAAGTAGATAAAGTCAGGAGACATGACAAATAACAATGGATATCTGGTTGAAAAATAGACAATTGCTAACTCAAAGAAAGAAGAACTTGGATATTATATACAGTCCCGTGACCGTAGTTTACCACTTATTACCACTTCATTCAGGAAGATTGATGTTATCGCAAAAATTTAAAATACTAGCGTGTATTGGAAGTTTCAAATATCTGGACATAAAATTTTTAAACATAAATTATATCATCTGTAGACTTCAGTAAATTCTTTGATTACGTTCACCGAGTCAAAATGAGGCGGATTCTAACGTGTATAGAATCTCGGGCACTGTCGTAGATGCAAAGAACATTCCCTATAAAGACTGCGCCGTTCACATTACATAACATTATAACAATGCAGACTCTCCTGATGTATTGACAGAAATACTAAAAGCTGATTATCTGTACCATTTCCTTTTTTGCATAGCCTTGGATATTTCAATACGAATTGCAACATCAAATGTAGGAGAATCGAATTTCCATATCGCTCCTTGAAAAATCAGTCGTCATTCTACAACTATTGCTTGGTCTTACATTTTCACCCGATTTTTGTCGGTGCACTTACATACAATCAGTTGATAGGTCTGATTCCTGTAAGGTTGGAGCATTATATAAGTCAAAGGACCACCTCACATTCGAGGCTTGTTTTTTAATTGTTATAAGTGCACAATACGTCCTTGTATGGAATGTTGTTGTCATATATGGGCAGATGCATCAGCACGGCACTTGGATCTCCACGACCAGATCGAGAAGACAGTCTCTAATCTGATTGGTCCCTTTCTTGCTTCAACTCTGCACTTGTTGTCACATAGGCGTGACGTCGCTGTATGGGATGCGTCCAGATGAACTTTCTTAGTTCCTGATCACGTTCTGCCATCTCACCTGACTTGAAACTCACAGCAGTTTCATTTAAATTCTGTTGTGCTTCCATGAATCACGAAGTCTCGAACTTCCAGGCTTTCGAACTCTCTTCTTTCCTATTATTTTATTCCTTCTTATGACGGGAATTCTTTCAAGTCTAAAGGAATTTCATTCCTTTCGTCTTAATTTCTCCTTCTTAGTCAGTTACATTACGTGGTTTATCTCTTTGTTTGGGGTTTCTATAAAATGCTTCTGGTATTGATTATGCAGATGCTATACCTTTTTATTTCTAATATTATCAGAGAAGATCAACGAAATAAGGAAGCTGCAAAACAGACTGAAAAGCACGTCAATGATAAGGAAAAAGGGAAGTAAGAATCGAAATTGCATGGTCGTCGATGAAGATAATATCTGCAAAAGAAGAAAGAAATCTATATAATGACATCCAAATATAGATTTTTACAGTTGTTATAAAAAGCATATTGATAAAAGCATTTGAATGCTAGACATTCACAATACACTGGCTAGGAAGGTAGCTAGAATATGTACAAAGAATTCGCGGTGCGTGAAGAAGGTTCAATGCGTTTTATGGGGCGGGCAACGCTTACTGAAAAATGTATTTTATAGAAAGTATGGTATTATTAAAAGGAGCCGTCATACAAATTAAATTTGTGGAGGTACTGTTGGCGAATAACTTATGAAATTGAATAATAGGAACCATGTAACAAGAAAAAGAAGCGTAACTTGTCGAATTAATTAGAGCTGCTGTTAGGGGACACGAGATATGGAAACAAAATTGATGCAGAGATGGCGGAGGACGGAAATGTGGATACGACTCGTGAATCTAGTGCGAATGCGTTAGAAATGGTATCATTGTACAAAAATAAATGAATACATCCTTTGGTTCCCGATGAAGAAGATTGTCAGCTCCCATTCAGCGTTTGTATTTTCTTGAACACGATATCATGAATTGGGATATCTTATTGGTTGAGTTTTCAATGGTTTTAGGTGTTTGAAAAAGTGACATGGACGTCAGTAAGCAGAAGAATAGGAGAGCGGATTATTTAAGGAAGATAGTATGTAAAAGGATATACATGGATTTAAATGTATGTGTGTATATGAGTATACATACGCACATACATATATACATGCATATATGAGTATGTATACGCACATACATATATGTCTTTGTATGTGTCCAGGTTTGGGTTTTTTCTGTGCATAATTTAGTTATTGTTTTAAACTTTGATGCCATCATCATATTTCTAGCGTTTAATAAATAGAACATATTTGTGGTGCATTTTTAGATTTATTTATTCGGTATGTTAGGCTTTCACTAATTCCAGCGTTGCTTCCTTATAATCTCCATTCAAATTTTGCAGAATGAAAGAAATATGATTCTATGACAATAGGAAACGTATATTGTGTACAGTATATGTATACACACACACACACACACACACACACACACACACACACACACACATATATATATATATATATATATGTGTGTGTGTGTGTGTGTGTGTGTGTATGCTTTTATGTATGCATGTATATATATTCTGTTGCCTCTTCTTTAAATCGTGTAAAACATGATTAGTTCAAATCTTTGTGTTCTCGAATATTACGTAAGCGTTTTTCAGATTAAGTATATGCTACGTTTCGAAAAGAATTCCAATACTACTCATCATATCTGTCATATTGACGTCTTAATTTCAACATTTATTTCCAAATCTCTTATTTGAATGATACGAGGACCACCATTTTCTTTCATATTTATGAAAGAAAAAAAATGAAAGAGAGTGTTAAATAATATTTTCAAAATTTATTCAATTACATTGCGTTTAATGCTTGTCAAGATATGATCCTTTCAAAGCGTTAAAACACGCGAAAAAATTTATCGTTTCTTTTCAAATTTCATTTAGGAATTGAGTAAAAATTTTGCACTTATATCAGTTCTTTCAATCCTTTCTAAATATCAGTTGAATATTAGAATTATCATGCAAAATATTTATTATTAAGAAATCAAAAATAGTGATATATATTCACAAAATGTTGCTGAGTGTAATGAGAAAATATAAAGCAATTATAAACAGTATAAGTCAATCGATTTGCAAGTCAATACAAATTCATGAAATCGATGATGTACAACCGCGCACACAAATACACAACGATAACTGTGTGTGCCGACTGAAACGATACACACACACACAAACACACACACATACAAACACACACACACACATATATATATATCTACATACATATATACATAAATATATATATGTATATATATATATATATATATATACTTATATATATGTTTATATATATGTATATATATATATATATATATATATATATATATATATATATATATACACACATATACATATACATATATAATATATATATATACAAACACACACATACACTCACACACACACACACACACACACACACACACACACACACACATATATATATATATATATGAACATGTATGTATGTATGTATGTATGCATGTATGCATGCATGTATGTATGTATATACACATATTAAAGGTTGTGAAGATTTCCTCTATCGAAGTACGATAAGCTATCAGTAAGTGATAATGAGCCTTTAGTCTCTCATGCCAGCGATACGGTGAAT
>NC_142935.1:27807835-27810335 GCF_046866305.1 Octopus bimaculoides
CAAATTTATTCTTCTACTGTCTGTCTTTGTGAGAGTTTTCCCCCACTATACTTGGCAAAAGACCTTCATTGATAATATAAATATTTTATGCAAACGACGACACAAAACACTGGACGATTAAAAATTTACAGCATTTGTCAGCCGCAATTGATCAGATGACATGTGGTTTACAGATTAAAGCAAAATTATTCAAAGCAGTGTAGTTTTTAACGAAATAAGACGGTTGAATAAAACATACGAGATTTTTTATAACATTTTGAAGTCTTTTGTGGAGACAGTATGTGATATACGCACATACATACATGCATATATATATATGTCGCCATTTTATACTTTTAATTTTGCGCACACACATTGTTTATTTTACATTTTCTCGACTACACAGTATGGTAGGGTCAGTTGGACACCGTTTGTGAGAAAAACAGCACCATTTCGCAATTCATACTACCACAAATTTGGAAACGACATGCTGTACGGGTTAGCATTTGCCCCAGAAGCTCCAATAGGAATACCTCAGAGTGATTGGGTGTGAAAGCCTTGTGAGTCTATTTGGTCGACGGAAACTGAAAAAGCCCCTTCGTATATATATATATATGTATGTATGTATGTATGTATTTGTGTGTCTGTGTTGTCCCTCCACCATCGCTTGACAACCGATGCTGGTGAGAATAAGCAATAGGCTTATAAAGAATAAGTCCTAGGCTCCATTAGTTCGATTAAAGGCGGTGCTCCAGCTTGGCTGCAAGCAAATGACTGAACTAAAAGAATAAAACAATATGTATATATGTATATGTATATATATATATATATATATATATATATATATATATATATATATATATATATATATATATATATATACATATATATATATATCTGCACTTTAAGCATATGCACTAAACTATTGTCCTCATAACCATACCTAAATTGGCGATCCACTCTCACTCTACTGAAACTTTAACGATTGCCCCCCCCCCCCCAGGCCCCATACAATACAGACATATCTATATCGTTACCTTTATTTTTATTTATTTATTTATTATCTTATTATTCTTTACCTTGTTATCTTTATCTTATTTTATTTTTATTCCTTTTATCCTCTCCCGCACACACTCACTCGCAAAACCCATTTAGGATACATCTCTCATTACCTCATCCTTTATTTTATTATTACCTCCTCCTTAGCGAAGGCAGAGGTATTGTTTTCAGTCACGTTTGTTTGTTTGCTTGTTTGACCGTGGACAAGATATCTGAAGAACCGCTGGATGGATTCGGAAGAAACTTTCAGGGATGTTAATTTAAAGCTACAGAAAACGTGTCTAGTAGTAAACGTTGGGCTACATCATGTATGCAAGATGCATATGCGTGTAGGAAAATGTGTTATGGTTAATAAATTCCTTCAACATTAGGTAAATGGAGGGACATATATGTTTCTCGACAAGAGTAATAGGGTCTGTATATTAGCAAACTTTAATTGCTCAGTATCTTCATCTGAGGAGCGTAAGTAGTCTACGGTGCATCAACTCACGTTACACTTCTTATCATTTAAAATTTAGGGCAAAGAGAGTAGTGGCAGAAATTTCACTAATCTGTGTACGAGGCAGTATAAAACCTTATAATATTTTTAACGGTTTCTATAATCGAATGAGAACAGAACTCTGGAAGCGTAAATAAAAAGAAACTCCTATCTATATATTCTTATTTACATTATGTTTATTCCCATTAAAATATGAGCTATAGTATATAATAAGATTGTAATATATTCAAAACACCTTTATATTCAAGAAGAAGTGGCAAATGAATATATTTTCCTAAAAGAAATTGAGGTGTTTCTGAAACTTGCGCATATTTGTAGAGAAATAAAATAGGAATTCAGCCAAAAATTATAAGACTGCAAGTAACAAATACCACAAAATACTCATCAGGGAAATCTAATTTGTGTGTGAATTAACACAAAGAACTCTGGAGACTTAAAATTTTGACGCAGATAAACTTGTAGTAGATTACAAGGAAAGGTCTGTCTAATTAACATTCCTCGCTTATACACCATGGTAATTATTTATTACAGACGATAGTACTAACAAAACTATGTAAATAATTACCATCACACATTAAATACTACGTCAGTGGATAAGAATTAAGTGATATATAAGGATTAAAATTTTACTTACCAGACAGAAATCAGACACGGATCATATTAGTGTGAAATAAACGAAGTGCATGCTACAATATTCATCTAAGACACAAATGTTTGTCAATCAAGATCTAGATTTATGACGATATAAGGAAACCAATGAGGTCTCTAAGATGGATTCGCAACATAGAATTTGACTGAATCTGTTTTCTTTCAACCATCGAACTGCGACAATGATAGAACACTATCTTGAAGAATTAATCAAACAAATCGACAATTGCTTTTTTTTTAAAAGAGTCTAATATTAATTTTGTAGGAGCCCTTGCTGAACCACTGAGTTACAGGCAGGTACACAGAGCAATACCA
>NC_142935.1:27812835-27840335 GCF_046866305.1 Octopus bimaculoides
TATTAGTGGACATTGCCTGGGTAATAGTAAAACATACTTACTGAAGATGTTACGCAATGATACTGAACACAACCCATGCTGCTGAAAAGCAAGCTTCTTAACCACACAGCCTTGCGTATACCTATTTAAAAAATATATATATCGTACTTTCAATACCTCTACACTTTTTAATTTGTAAATTGCATAACCGACGCCTTTCTCTCTGCGACGATATTTTAACAAAGAGATTCCGTGAACTTTCAAGAACAAATGATCTTCAACGTGTTCTGAAACAGTAATACAACAGTAATACACTTTATATAATGCCAGTCGTTCAATAGCAAAGGTGAAATGAGATTTAATATTTGTAAATCTCCATCATCAAATTTCTTGCAACTTATAGATTAACAACTTATTGGGGAAACATAATGAAGTGGAAACAATAGAATGCGCACCTGTTCGTCAACAATTGATATTTTATGTAAGGAAGTACTATTATTATTATTAGTAGTAGTAGTAGTAGTAGCAGTAGTAGTAGTAGTAGTAGTAGTAGAAGTAGTAGTAGTAGAAGTAGTAGTCGTAGTCGTCGTCGTCGTAGTAGTAGTAGTAGTAGTAGTAGTAGTAGTAATAGTAGTAGATCATTATTCTCACGATCGTCAGCAATATTCTCATTTAAAGGATTTATAGCTATCAAAAGATGAATTGAAAGTCGCGTGATATTTGATTAGTGAAGTTAGTGAAATGATTTTCTCAATTGAATGTGATAAAACTTTCGTATTAAAGGCTGGAGGAAGACATCGTAATGTACTAAGCATGCAATAACGCTAATGCGTTATGCTTCAGTCCAGTTCTAGAATACTCACAGATCAAAAGCTTGTCTCGTTAGGAAGTTCGCCAGGGGAGATGAATTATAAGTTAGAAGTCAAATTTAATGTTAGACAATTATGTACAATAGTTATATTAACGAAAATATGGGTAGGCAATTCTGCAGATATTGACTTCGTTTATTACATTATAAAGAACAAAATCTAATTGGGGGAATAAAGTACTTTGATATATTTCCAAGAATGATATATGTGGTGAAATAGTTTCGAACTTACCTTCATGGCTAACAGTTTTACTGCATGTGTCTGGCTATAAATTTATACCTTAATCATTGTCTGTCGGTGTGTATGCATATACTATAGCCATAGAGACAGAGAGAGAGAGAAAAGCAGAGAAAGACAGAGAGAGAAAAATTGAGAGAGATATAGCAAGTGGGAAAATATGAGAACACATAGATAGATAGATAGATAGATAGATAGATAGATAGATAGATAGATAGATAGATAGATAGCTAGATAGATAGATAAAGACAGATAGATACATATGCAAGCATATGCATTATGTATGATGTGAGAGGGTTACTAATAATGTGTGCGTGTATATATACACACATATATATATATATATATATATATATATATATATATAAGAAATATAATAAATTACCAAATGATCTCATATATATATATTTATATATATATATATAGATAGATATAGATATAGATAGATATATATATACATATATATATATATATATATATATATATATATATATATATATATATATATATATATATATATATATATATATACATATATACACACACATACTTACGTACATGAACATATACATACATACATATATATATATATATATATATATATATATATATATATATATATATATATATATATATATATATATATATATATATACGTATGCATAAAATATGTTTTCATATAAATCACATTATAGGCAAGGACAAATGTACTTAAGATTTTCTTATGAAAATGAAACAGCCGTTACGCCTGTGATTTCCAGTAAAAACTTTACATGAAAATATGTAAAATACACAAACACAAAAACACACGCACAACCATACACACACACACACACATACACACACATATATGTAGATAGATAGATAGATAGATAGATAGATAGATAGATAGATAGATAGATAGATAGATACATAGATAGATATATAACTTCACTTTTTCAAAGAAATTAAATTCCTTTAATTCATTTAACTGTTATACGAAAATATGAGAATATTCAGACTAGTTTGAAAATTCTAGATTAATGTGAAATAGTCAAAGAAGCAACATTCTTTAACAATCTTTTAAATCATAGTGAGTTTCTTTACCCGAACATGAATATATAATACATACACACAAACACATATACATATATATGTAATATTATATGTGTAGACATATATAACTATTTAAGGTATAAATAAGATGCAAATGTACATACATTATACATATATATATATATATATATATATATATATATATAGATATATAGATATATATATACGTATGTATGTATATATGCACACACATACATATAAATATATACGTCTGTGTTTATAGACATGTATATATATATACATACGTGTGTGTGCGTGTGTCTGTTCGTGTATATATAAATGTATGCATGTATGTATAAAAAAAACTCTTCTGTCAGTTCTGTTAGAAGTCTTTTTCATATTAAAGAAGAAACAATTGTGTTTTAGCTAATAGGCAATTTAATGGAAATGCTAGAGAGAATTAATAGAATTAATGGCCAGTAATATGACAGAATCGAATACAAAACAGGTCTTAATGAGCTCATAGTGCTAATAATAATCAATATTGATAAACATTCTACTGCATTGAAAAAATTAATGAGTCATAACTTTTTGTAGAAACATCACTACGCTGCGGGGGTGGGGTACAGGAATATACGCATCTAAGAATAGAAGTTTAGCATGCACGGTATAATGCATTATTTTTTTTTTCCAAATTCTTTGCTGACTTATGAGGATGGGTACTTCAAGTTATTCCAGTACTTCTAAACCTGGTGGGGTCAATGCTGTTGAGAAGGAGATTTAACGTTCCCTTGTTTATAATCGGGAAAGTTGCCGAGTATTTTGACTTACTGTGTAGATTCGACAAAATATTGTCTTTCAAAATTTGCCAAAGTCAACTTTATCCACCCCAGTCTTAAAGTGTGGTACTTTTATAATCGACCCCGAAACGATGAAAGACAATGTTGACCTCGGCAAAATTTGATCTCAGAACGTAAAGATGGATGTAAGACCGCTAAGCATTTTTCTCGGTGTGATAACGATTCTGCCTTAGATTCCGCAAAATATTAGTCTGGAATTATTCTGGCGCAAGGACCGCAATTTTGAGGGAGGGGGTAAATCAAATATCTCGACAGCAGTGTTCAACTGGTACTTATTTTATCGAGCCCGAAAGAATGAAAAGCAAAGTTCACCGCGGCAGGATTTGAACTCAGAACGTAAAGTCGCTAATCATTTTATCCAACTTGCTAACAACTCTCCCAAATTTTGGCACAAAGCCAGCAATTTCGGGGTAGGGGCTAATCGATTACATCAACCACAGAGTTCAACTGGTACTTATTTTATCGACTCCGAAAGGATGAAATGCAAAATCGAACTCAGCAGAATTTGAACTCAGAATGTAAAGACGGACGAAATGCCGCTAAGCATTTTTTCCGGCGTGCTTACGATTCTTCCAGCTCGTCAACAAAATATTAATATCGGTTTTGTTTAAGAAAAGCGTTTGTGATATATGTCTAACAAGTAAAATATTTTTAAAAAACTGTGTGTACTAAACTAATCGATAAACAGCAATTGCAATTGTACTGTTCAATGAACTTTATTTGGGGATATCAAGGAAGTAGTCCGAGTGTTTGTACGGAAATTGCATGTACCATGTGGTTGGTACGCAAGCTACTTACCACACAGCCACTTTAAACAAAATGAATGAATGTACTTGCATCTCACTAGCAAAACAGGGATCATTTTTAGTCCGTACTGCCTTCTGTAGGCTACAGTGTGTAAGACTTAAGGATTCCAATCATCTAGAGCAAACTTTTTAAATATTATATTGGTATTGTGACTGGAAAGTAGAAATAAATGCATTGAAATCGTCAGGGTTAAAACAAAATGTTAAAATAGGCAATAATATTTTCAGAAATAAGTTAGAAAATTGTTGGTAATTGCTGATTTTTTTTTCTCATGGTTTGAGAAATACATTGAATGCTCCCTATTTTGAAGCGGGGTTAGAAATCTCCTGGTGAATATACATATAAATAAATGCTCAAAATCAACAAATAGGATAACTTCGAATGTTAATGTCCAAGGGTAAAGAAAAGGAAATGTTAAATAGAATACTTACACTCAGAGTAACATGTTTAAATTTAAGAAATAAGATTACAATCAAGGTAAAGTACAGAGTTATTAGATGCTATTTGAAAATATTGTAACCATATTTACACATCGTAGTAACTCTATTTAGTGAAGTATTCCTAACTGTATCATGACAAGTCATGTATCAATAACATTACAAAAACAGTTGCCTGTCACTGCAGTTGTGCCCGTCGATAAACACAGTACTTAAGTTCCATAAGATAATTAACTCAATAGCACGGCCGATGTAATTTCTAAGGTTTTCAGTTATCTTCTCCACATCATTATAGGCATTTAATATCTTTATGTCGATAATTAATACATTGTTGTCAAATTCTCCCATGAAGATTGATGTCAGGTATTTAGCCGAGTCATCGATATCCATATATAATTCTAGTTGATATATTACAGACAAATGACCAACGAAAATCTGTTTGCTTTCGTCCTACTTTCGCTTGAATCCGCTCAAATACGAATCTATAATTACATAGAATGACAAGAGAACGCAAGAAACTGCACAGCTCAGATAAAATATTAACTATTTCTCGTTATTATTTTGTTTGTTAGTGATTAATTGTTTTAACAATTCAAATATTTGAGGATAAATTTAGCCGCGATATCCACATCAACAAATATTTTTGCGCATACGTTTTAGGCAAACTAATAACGACAATGGATTGGAATACTCAGCAGTGCATCGGTCAAAATGCCTTGCAGCATATTTTAAAGCGGCATATGTTCAGAGTTCAAACCCTAGCGACATCGAAAATATTATGAAGCATTAGTCACATAGTAGAATCGATATTAACAGCCAAAGCTTTTCTCTTCTTTATTTTGGTCTGTGCGATCTGTACGGATGATGGTGAATTTTTTTTTTTTTTCTCCTCGGCATCCATGTGAGTGTTGTTTAGGTGTGGATTCTGTATGGATAAAGAAAGGGATCACTGTGTTGTTTCGGCAAGTCAATTTTCTATGTACGGGATATTCCATCTTGGGACAGTGAGTGATGGGTTCATGTCACGTACATTTAGCAAGAATTTCGATGCAAGAGCTGTTTGTTGCTTGTATTGTTCTGAGTGCCTAGTCTTATGTGTTATGTTGCTCAGAGGTAAGTTGTGTATGGAGCTCTGTGTGTGGAGTGATGTTCTAGTTGATGGTGGGTGTGTGTTCCTTGTGTTTTGCATATATGGCTGCTGATAGCTCGTTGGATCTCTTGGCTTAGGTCAGCCTTCATATTTTCTAGATAAGTTAGTAAAAAGAGCTACTTATTTGGTTTGCCACTTGGTCAGATGATACATTGTTCATGTTTATGTTATTTGGTGTTATGGTTTTACCGCAGTTCTGATTTCGTTGTTTGGTCTCAGGAGGTGAAATGTGGTTGTATTTTGTTTTTGTTGTTATTGTTGCACGCATCTGTGGCTGTTTATTTTTATTGTTTCATTCGTTTTGTGCCCTTCACATAGTGGAAGTTGCATTCTAGGTTCAGGCACATCCTCAGTGACAGAATCTTAGCACAGTTTATGATGGAAGAAGGTGCACATATACACGACATATACTTTCCATCGTTGGCAAGTATATGTCATCATTTTTCAGAAGCTGCATCACCTCCGCTAGGGGAGAACATTACAAACATGAAAGAGCTTTTTTTTTTTATAAGATTGCATGGAGATACTTAATCTGCAGAAAAGACTACTGAAATAGCTCATGAAATAGCTTGTAAATTAGCTCATGGCCGCCCAAATGGACTTGCGATTATATAAGTTTCAGACTGAGTGCCGATAGGAAGTGTCCATGCTAACATTGTAATGTTAACCCAATGTATCACATACAGGTTGAACACTCACAAACACACACGAAATGCAGCTTGAGAAAAATTTCCATGATTTTCCCAACATTCCAAAACGAAAATTAAAGTAAAATATTTTCTCTGAATGCATAATTTCACATACAAACTGCAAAACAAAACCAAAATCTACCTTCTAATCAAATGATATCAATTCACAATACAATTCTAACCACCATTGCAGCAACAAGAACGTGAATAATTAAACTTTATTATTTAATACATTGATAAATGTATAGTGTATTAGGGAAAACTGCCTTATTCATATAGCAGCTCTAACTGGCGAAATAATATAAACATCAAAAGAAGATAAACACTTTCAAAAAGGAACGCACCTAGCAATTATTATTTATACTATTATTATACGCTGTATGAATGTACTTCAGTTCGAAACAGCAATAACACACATTCCAACCAATTACAAACCATATTCTCTTTAGAATGAATAAATACGTACATAAATTACATATTTTCTAGCAAATAACATACCGACATCTACATCAATTATTAATTTTACGAAATACCAAAGTACATTGCGAAAAATTACTCAAAAACGTACTGCCATAAATGCTATCGTTATTATATATTCTATCGCATGTTTAGTGAAGAATATGCATCACGCCCGCAAACACTGCTTCTTTCCTTATTGAATATTCTGTACGACACAAGAGGAAACAGAATCGATTCACCAATTACTGATGCTAAACATAATAGTTCATAACGAAAATTAGAGCCCAAACTAAGCTGTGGTGTAATAAACTAAATAGACTGGATAGCATTGAAAATGGTACTTCGATACGTTTAAATCACGACCAACACAGCAGTAGTCACGAATAAAAATGTATATAATAGTCCAGTATAATGATGGCTGTGACACTAACACCTCAGTAAACCTATACATATATATATATAGTTATGTGTATTTCTTCTATCTTAATCAATAAACATTCTTCCGATAGAATAAATGGGTTAATAGAAACCAATGTAGCAAAGAACACAAAATAACTGTGGTTTAGTTCTTGTTTTTAAGGCAGGAACTCCTTGAAATTTTGGTTATTTGAGTATATTTAATAATTTAAGGATTGGAGAAAACGCATGTTATAATTGCATACTTTATTCCTACATATGTTTCAAAGGATTACAACCTGTGTGATCCATAGGGATCTTTGATATTAAAATTGTAACCTTCTCATCAGGGAAAGCATGGGAATCATCTTAAACGTAAGACATTATATATATATATATATATATATATATATATATATATATATATATATATATATATATATATATATATATATATATATATATATATAATTTGTAAGACTCAGGCTACAAGAAACAGTTCCCCATTGTGGCTATAAATGTCTCGATATGAGTCAAGCAGAGAGAGGATTTTAAAGGTATTTTCACTCCAAAAGTTAGAAATTTCCGATGATGGGCTATCCCTCACATCCCTGAAACATCTGTGAGATTACATTTCTCTTTATAACTGTCCTAGAAATTTCACACTGCCTTCGCTTTGCTGCATCATTTTATTTAACACACACACACACACACAAACATATATATATTTATATATTTACAGAGGGAGGGAGGGGAGGGAGGGACGGAGGGCGGTAGAGAGAGAGAGAGAGAGAGAGATTAATTGAATCATTGATTCATTGATCGAACATTTAACCAAGCAATCAATTAATTTAATTGTTTAAATTAGTGAAAGAAGTGAATTTGAACCAGCGAATGTGTCGCTTATTATTAGCATAATGACCCTCCGAAGATACATTATTTCTGTCGATGCACGATTTCCCAAGAAGAAGTTTTCAGACTAAATAAAAAATATATTATTTATTTGATAGTCTTTCTTAGTAATTATCCTCGCCTCACATTTCACAATTTCATTGAGGCATTTCTGTTTATTAAATATGAATATATACAAATTATATAAGAGGCCCTTTAACTTTTCTATATTATTAAAATTTCATGAACATAATTAGTTTGCAAGTCTCTCTGCCTGAGCTGCTGAGACACAGTGTCTGAGATTCTACATATTTGCTTCTCAATTACAAACTAGTTAAGTTTACTTTATTAAAATATTATTAGAAAAATTAATTCATATCTGATTACTGTGTGTTTTGACGAGGCGTCACACATTTTGTTACCAGTTAATATTCTGCCGTATCAGCGACAAAATTGCTTCAGAGACATTATTTTTCGTTGAAGTAGACACTGAAAAAAAGTGTCAATAAGGAAAAGGATATACATATAAAGAGACACAGTGGAGGCGCGTGGCTTAGTGGTTAGGGTGTCAGCATCATGATCGTAAGATTGTGGTTTCGATTCCTGGACCGGGCGACGCGTTGTGTTCTTCAGCAAAACACTTCATTTCACGTTGCTCCAGTCCACTCAGCTGGCAAAAATGAGTAATGCTGCGATGGACTGGCGTCACGTCCAGCTGGAGAACACATACATCATAGAAACCTGGAAACCGCGCCCATGGGTCTGACTAGGTTTTTAAATGGCGCATTTATTTATTATAGAGAGAGAGAGACACACGGACACACTCATACACGTATATATCTGTAAGCTTGTATATATGCATATATATCTATGTATACATAGACGGATATATGCAGATATTTATGTGTATTTATGTATATGTTATATATATATATATATATATGTGTGTGTGTGTGTGTGTGTGTGTGTGTCTGCGTATATATATATATGTGTGTGTCTATATATATATATGAGTGTGTGTGTGTGTCTGCTGGTTGGTGATAGCCCTTGCATTCCTTCGGTTATCCATATGGGTAAGGACTACATTCTTTTGTGAGACCACTGGCACAGAGGGACGTCTGGACATATGCTTATTAGCCTGGTTGTTCACAGGGGTGGGGATCTATTCCTTTCTAGGACAATACATACATATATATATATATATATATATATATATATATATATATATATATATATATATATATATATATGGATATATGAATATATACATTCATACATGTAAGCATATATTTATGTATATACACAAATACATATTACTATACTCACAAATACAAGTACTCTCTCACACACACACATGCTTACGTACTCACAGACACCTGTGTAATGCCTAATACATATAGTGAGAGAAAAAGGTGAGAAAGGATGTGATGTGTATATTCTGAGTGTGTGACTGTGTATGTGGTGGCGTGTGTATTGCTTGTGCATGTGTTGATGTTATGCACGTCTTTCTGTGAATTATTCCTTCCAATGAAAACATGGTGGAAAACATTACAAATTGGAACTATTATTTTCGTGCCTGTACTATCAGTGTTGCAATCGGTATTTCTACATTCGGCGTCTTATCTAGAGAGACGTAGCAATATCTATTTGAAATTTCTTTTCAATGTTCGTTCAAAGTAACTTCCTTTCACACTTATACTTACATATATATTAATAATCTTTCAAGTTATATGCATACATATATACATATGTGTGTGAGTGTGTGTGTATATATATATATATATACATACATATATATATCATTATATGTATATATATATATATATATATATATATATATATATATATATATATATATATATATATATATATATATATATATATATATTACACATATGAGTGAGTGTGTGTGTGTGTGTGTATGTGTGTGTGTGCGTGTGTGTGTGTGTGTGTGTGTGTGTGTGTGTGTGGTACTTATTTACTCATTTGACCTTGAAATTGTTTCGATCACATATTTACATATTTAATATGAACGGAAATATTACAGCTAACTTCGAAATTACAATATATATTGACGTAATCAACGTTCAGAATTGTTAATGACACTTCAACATTTGAAATGTTATTTCGTACACAAGAAAGGAAAAGTAGACGTTGCTTACCTTATCTTTTAAGACATCTTTTAATTGTAAAACTTTTCTTATACTTACAAATATCTTCGCATATTTACAAAGTAGCATTTCCATTTGATACTTTGGTTTTGCTCAACTATATAATAACCACAATTGCTACCCACTTACAGAGCGTAACTGAAAGCTGGATTCATTTTCATTTTCCGACTTCGTGACACGATTTTCGATAACAGTCTACTCTGTTGTTTTTCTTGGTGATTAACCAATTTGGATTGAGTCTTAACAGATCTAGGGCTAAAGCTTTTCACTCCATGCCTATACCGTTGCCAATTTCTGACAGCGAATATATAGGAGTACATGATACAACATACCTTTCTTTTTGAGGAATACAATGTGATTGTTAATTTTAACATGGCAACAACTACGTACATTTCCTTGCTGCTATTTTGCTTTTAAAATGATAATGAGCTTAACCGATAATGAGCTTAGTTAATTGTTAAATAGCTCTACATTGGCAAATGGAAGAATAGCACAAAAATCGTACCTTTCTTGGATGAACATTAAGTTCCTATAGTAAGATTTACATAGTTCCCTAAACATTTTATCTAACAACTAATTAATTAGCATTGTATATATGTTTTCACGTGGTTTCTCTCTTTTGGTTTGTTATTTGTTTTGTTTTGCATATGCCAGTTATATCTTCCTTATGTTTGTAGGGATGATTCTAATACTGTTTGTTTTAAATGTTATTTGCCCTTTCGTTATATGTCATTCTTTTTTTGCATTTATTTCAATTTCTGATTATTTATGCTATCACTATATGACACAACCAGCTATTAGGCTATTTCCATTACGTTTATGGTATAGTTTGAACATGTGACGACTTCCAAATTTAATTCAAGACATCAGTCATTAAGTATATAAAACTTTGTACAAATACATCATTTCTCATCAACGCCAGATTATATTCTGATTATCGAACATGACAGGTTATCTAGATGTAATTGATTAATGGTCTTGGAATATTGCTTACTCATTTCATTATAAAATATTCAGAACAATCTGCTGTTTTTTTCTCTCTTGTTTGTTTTTTAAAATACATTTAGGTAGACTTTAAAAAGCCATATCCACTACGGCTACGACAGAGTAACTTTAATTAATAAATTTATCGCAGTTACTTTGCACAAGGCTCGCATTATATTCGATTGATTAGGAAATAATGTTGTGACATCATGCGTGAGAAATGTTATCTGAAAATATCTAAACTTTCAATAATAATCAATACAACCTTTTGTGAAAATTCTGTCTTTTAATTGCAGTCTTTTGACAAAACAAGATCTGCAAATTACTTAGTGTTCCGAGTTCATTCTAACATATTGTAAACGCCGGGATATCATCGATTACCTGTTTTGAAAATAGAGACTTCCAAATTCCAAAGATTGCAGTCACTATTTCCAGTCGACCACCACTTCTTGCAAAGAAAATCACCGTGTCTGGAGCATAACCATCACACGAAATGTGAAACTAGCATCGGGCTATTCATGGCTCAGAGCACATGATTTTAACTTATAGAACAGTTCTATAAGTATTTATCCAATACAAATGGTTCAATTTTTGATTCTTAGTCCGTCCTCCCACTTTGTGATGATTATCCTATATGACGTTTTAGATAGAATATTAATTCCTTTATAGAATATATATGATTCGTATACTCGGTTTCAAAGTAGAACAAGCAAGAAATTGTTGCATTTAATGTTTACTTTTCATCGTAGTTTATGTATTGTGATACGAATGAAATTGTGCGGAGTTATGGTCGGAATTGCCAATAAACAAGCATTTGGTCAAACTGATGGGTTTGTTAGCATTTAAAAACTTCAAATGACATACCTTCGAATTACAGAAGGAATGAAGAAACGACAGGAAATATATGGCCAAAATTTGAAGAAAATAATTATTCGTTTATGGTGTTTAGCTTAGATCAGTAATTTGGCGTAAGTACTGGTTTCCGTAGTCAAGGAGAAAGCTCTTATAACGAATTACAGAATGCTCTATCAATAAATGGAAGAACGTGTACGGCATTTTAAGCGAAAAATGTATATATGATTATATGGAATAAAAGTTTTGAAAAATAGAAGACTATAGCATTAGAAAGGTCTCTGGTTATTTCATAGAAGGTATAATTTAGAAATATCGGAGAATAACATAAACACTAGCCTACTAATGCAATCTAAAGACACCAGACAACTCTTGGAATTCCAACATACGATCTTTTTATATGAAAGGCGAACGGGATACTGTAACATTATGGGTAATGGATGACAATAGAAAATTAATGATATTGCAATACCAAATATTGCTGAGACCAAAGTTTTCAGAAATAAAGAGGAGAAATTTGAGAATATACACTATTTCAAGCATGGCAGTGTCATTACATCATAACGAAAGTGAACAATATATACATATATATATACACGTGTGCGTGTGTGTGTGTGTGTATGTGAATGTGTTTGTGTGTGTATGTGCGTGTATGTCTCTGTGTTTGTGTGCCTATATGCTACTGTATACATGTATGTGTGTATGTATATATGTACATATGTGTGTCTGCCGTTGTATGTTGTATCTTCTCTTATAGTGATCGGACAGGTGTAGAATTGATGTAACATGAAATAGTGAATTGCAAAACGAGTAAATGTTGTAGTGATTTGTTTAACTAGATATCATAGCTAGTAGGCAATAGTCACACTGGCCAAATGACAAGAACTGTCGACATGATCTAACAGTCAAAGTGAAAACCACATACACATTCTTGCTTGTATACTATGACTGAGTTTACTTAAACTCATTGTACAAAAATGTCTACACACAATAGAACACGAAAATATAAGCACATATGTATAAACATGAAGTGATAGATAGATAGATAGATAGATAGATAGATAGATAGATAGATAGATAGATATTTCAAACTTCATAGATATAAAGAAATATACGATAGGGTGCACTAAATTTTTAAGGCTAACATGAAAGGCTTGAAGGCCCAACATTCCGAGGTCTTTTACAGGGCTTACAAAAGCCGAAGTACCACTGCAATAAGTGTGTGAATCTGAGTCGGGAATATGTAAAATCGTAATTAACTGATCCCGCGGTATTTTTTTTTACCCAAGTCCAGGAACTTTTACTACCCTCACATATATACGTATTTCTTTCACACGCTTCAGCTATGTGAAGAAGAAGAAGAAGAAGAAGAAGAAGAAGAAGAAGAAGAAGAAGAAGAAGAAGAAGAAGAAGAAGAAGAAGAAGAAGAAGAAGAAGAACAACAACAACAACAACAACAACAACAAAAGTGCGCTAATAAATCCTCCTTTAAGTATTTTAAATATCTATTTCAAACCCTGACCCTAAAAGACGCAGAAAATAAGTAAACAAAAGTAACAACCAACTGTTATTCTGGGTATAATTATCCTTCTGCTGATGTTCTGGTACTCTTATTGATGTATCCCGTGTGTTGATGCTTATTTCTTTGTATTTTAAGCCGTTTATATCGTGAAATATTGCACTGATATCTCAAAGTAATTATTTAATTAGAAATCTTTTGAAATTTATGTTTTTTAAGCAGAATTCTCAAATGGAAAACAAGCATAATATTTCATCAAAAACATTTATAAAGAACAGCGGTAATAAAACATTGACGTCTGCAACATATTAAATGCATTTTGGTGCAGAAACAACTATCAATTTACATTAATAAACGTTTGATCGTTCCTTTTCTTTCTTCGCTAATTGTATAATCACTAAGAAGAACGCGGAAAACATGATAGAGGATTAAGTAAATAAGACATTGAAGAATGAGCAGAGAATCGAGGAGAATGAAGAAAGATTACTGGAAAAATGCAACACATAACATGAAAGAGATGCTGCCAGCATCATTTTCATCGGATCTGAGTCAGAATTATGTGATTGTTTTGCTGCAGTACTTCAGTCTATGGGGGATTGTCATGTTAGTCACAGATTATAATCTCTCCAAGGCTAGTAATTAGAGATAACTGAGATAAATTAGTGCTATTATTGTTTAAATTCCATTGCTGAAAGTTAACAGTTTGATGTAAACACCAGGGATGCGGATCATATTGTTTACTGTAATGATAACAATATCCAAACAGCTGTTACTATTGTTGGAACTGTGGAGGTTTGGGGCGAGGAAAATGAGAACTACTAGCAGAAGTCTGTTAGTCATTGCTCAGAATTGACTACTCCCAAGTTGTAAACGGTGTCAGAAACACGTTAATGCGTAGCACTCATAGACTCTAAACAGAAATGGAGTCGCTCTGCTTACTCAGAATCTATGGGGTCAGTCAGATATAAAATCCAGTTGTTGTAAGTTTGTCCTTCACTATTAGGCATAAATGTAACCATGAGTACGCTTATATGTGTGTATATATGTTTACATGCGGGTGTCTGTTCACCTCGTTCTCTTTGTCAATCTGTTAACAAATATGTGAGCGTGTGTGTGTGAATAGGCACAGGAGTGTCTGTATGGTAAGAAGCTGGGTTCTCAACCACATGGTTCCGGGTTCAGTCCACCGAATGTAATACCTTTTATTATATATTATTTATATATGCTTCATTTAAAGCAACTAAGCCTAAGCAAAAGATGGGCCGAACCACTGGGAATTAAACACGACATCAATGCTAACACGTCTACATGCACACCTAATATAACCACATAGCCCACGCATCACTTTCAGCCAATTTTAATGCATAAATAATTTTAGTCTTGTATATATATTTATAATTTTGTAAACAAACCCGTAGGCTGTAACCTTCGGGGAAGACTGACAAAGACGTATGAGTGTCGCACCACTCAGTATTTTACTGTGTTTTTAGTTTGTAAGAACTTATCTAGTAAATCAGTGAAGTTTTAGTCGTCGTATTAAGTAATATTTTGGAAAGCCAGTTTAGAATAACAAATAGCATTGTCACAGGATATTAGTTGAATCTCTCATCTGTTAAACAATTTTAGCTTTACTTCTTAATAAGTAACGATGTAGTATTTGTTCTACATTATACAAAGGTTATCGTTAATGCCCTTCTTCGACTCAGATCAATTCTAATCCAATAGACCCACGATCAAAGATATGCTTGATCTTTCCCTCCACTTTTTACGGACATTGTGTATTTGTAACTATATTATGTATGTTCTTCTGTGAGTGATTTCAGAGTAATTTTATAGGCTAATATTTCTGTCAGGATGAACGGTGGCATACAGGCTTTCCACGTTGATCTGTCAATGCAGTTTCCGATAATGTTCAAAGCAAATCTCAAATTACATATTTTAGTAATTTGAAGAAGATTGCTTTTGAGATTATTGAGTAATTTAACATCATATTTTCAATTACTCCGAGATGACAAGTTTGGAGAATGCAGAGAATGCTGTTTAACTCACATCGCTACAAATTGGCATTTTCATCGCACGAAATTAAAAGCATTCCGTTCCCTACAACTGTCGTTTAAAATGATGTTTAAAATACTCATGTCTTATTCACTGTAGTTAATTATGCTTTATGTAAATGTGTAATGATACATTGTTGTGTTCACAAATGTAATCAAATGTCTTTTGAACGTAGCCAACAACAGAGCCACAAAGCAAACATTGTTAACAGAGTAGGCATTGTAGCAAACTTTAATGAAGCCATGCCGTACTTTACTGGAACATCACCTGGAATAATTGTACATACCAAAATACAGGATAATCCAGACTGAAATGCCTTTCACACAAGACCTACTCCGTCTGTATCTGGTGAACTATGACAAAATAGCAAGCACATCTTCCATTTCAGTACTGACATACTATAATCTGTCGTCTAGAAGAAGTATGTCTTACATATTATGTGGCTTTCGGAATATGATGTGTACGAGAATAAAACAAATTGCCTGATTGTTGTTTAATTTATCCTTTTTATAAGACTAGGTTCAACTCGAACCTAGCTGATTCTGTGTGACTTTGTTCTTTGCTAAGCAAATGTTGTCAACCATATATAGGTTTTGTCGGCCTGTGCATTTCGTTAAACGTTTCCATGTAGAATTCTACGATCTCTATCATTATGAATTTCAGTTTTTATTTTCTGTTTGCTGTTGTTTTTGTTTCTTTTTTCTTCTAACTCTTTATTTTTTCTTGGTTAGATAATTTTGAACGCTCATTTTGTGTGTGTGTGTGTGTGTGTGTGTGTGTGTGTGTGTGTGTGTGTGTGTGTGTGTGTGTGTGTGTGTGTGTGTGTGTGTGTGTGTATTGTTGGTGTAGGGTTCTTTATGAACAAGTGGTTGTTTTTGTTTGTAATTAACCATAGCAGAAGCATTATTTCTAAACAGCGTGTAATTCATTTTTCGTCGACTTCGCATTAAAACCTAGCCACAGAATTCAGCATTCTTATATACTTACTTGTTTAGTGGCTTCTTTACATAAAGCTATGTTTTCTTGAACTTAAGACTCATGAACCCTATCCAACACTCTCGGTAATTTATCTATATCATCCTCTATTGCTTTGCTTTCCGCATAAATTTCTCAGTTCTATCTTTATTGACCAATAATTGAACACTCCTCATATTTATGGTTTTACAAAACAAATGTTCTTCTGATGTTACGTTGACGTTCATTGACGTCTGCATGCATTATTAACGAAAACATTATTATAAATATATTATATGCTGTAGCTAAATGAGTTTTGGGAGGTGTAATTTATAGGTACTGACGTTTACCATTCTTAGTTACGAAAATAGTGTTCCATGTGAATCAGTAACCTTATTTTCCTACAAGATTGTTGAATATTTCAGCAAATGTATTGTGAATTCTTGTTAGGTATTTCAGCTATAAGTTCTTAACTCTTCTTTAGTACGTATCTCTTCCTTTCTACATTCACCCCTCATTGGTTGTCGTTATTTTGACATTCTTACAAGTTGAAACCATATATGTCAATTAGTCTCCTAAAATCATAATCTTATTCTCTTTCTTTTACTATTACACTACATCCTGTTTTGATTTTCGTTTTTGATGTGGCCTTTTGGGACTGGCTTGCAAACTCATTTCTATTCAAAAGAGTTCTAACTCTATACAAAACGTCGTATTCTTTGTGAATTAACTATAATTTGTTGAATTATTTCTTAATTTGTTATCTTTTATTCCAGTTGTGCTTTGCCGTCTTATTGTTTCCATTGATGGCGTTCCGTTTGTGATTTAAGCATTAAGTGATCTTTTTACTTTCTTGTCCGGCTCTCGCTGTGTATTTATTTTCCATTGTTTACTTAGGTATCCTTTTATGATATGTTTTGATATTGTACAGACTTCCTTTTGTGAACTATTGCAGATATTACATAGATTAAATGATATATTTTGAATATATTGACGCTCACTTCTTTCAACACCTTTAGAATAGCATTCTATTCAAAATGCCCTTCACTAGAAATTCTTATTCTTTGATTGTTCTCATGTTCTCATATTCATTTTTTTCGGTATAAATACTGTTCGGCTTTTGTTGATCAATGTTCTTTATCTGTGATCATATTTCTTTTTGTGGCAGTTTGTTATGTCGATTGTTTCTTTCGCTTCCTGTAGGTCATTGTCACTGTCACTCTCTCCCTCTCTCTCTCTCTCTCTCTCTCTCTCTCTCTCTCTCTCTCTCTCTCTCTCTCTCTTTCTTTCTTTCTTTCTGTCTCTGTGTATATATATACTCACACACACACACACACACACACACACACACACACACACACACACACACACACACACATATATATATATATATATATATATATATATATATGTGAAAAATATTTCAATACAAATGTATTAATACAAATGTATCAATTTCCAGCAAAAAAATAGCTCTATAAGGGTATATATATAAATTCATAAGAGTATTACAACAAGGTACCGATAATTACTGGACAATAGTAATTGATATAAATACGACGCTATTGTATAGCTTCACTGCGTATATACTGGCAAAAATGCGTGTGTGCAACAAAACATGAAAAACTTGTCTTACCTTAGGAAGAACATTAGAAAATGAACAACCCAGATTAAGGATAATGCAGTACCCAGGTTTCAGACTTTTCAAATACGTTTCACAACGTAAATCTGATTAGTCCTCATCAGCTGCATTCACCTAGACAACATTTCAAATGTTGCTACATCAATGTCAAGTATACTCGCCCGAACGCCCACCCGTTAACAGAACTGAGAACAGTGAAGAAGTTATCAATGAAAAATATTTCAATACAAATGTATTAATACAAATGTATCAATTTCCAGCAAAAAATAGCCTTATAAGGGTATATATATAATTTCATAAGAGTAGTACAACAAGGTACCGATATTTACTGGTAAATACTATTGTCCAGTAAATATCGGTACCTTGTTGTACTACTCTTATGAATTTATATATATATATATATATATATATATGTATGTATGCATGTATGTATGTATGTATGTCAGCATAAGAATATATGTATAATTTTCGCGACGCTAATTGACGCTTGTAATAGTTCATATATATGTATATATATATATGTATATAAACAATTAGCAACGTCGTTCGAGCCTCGGATTAAGAACATTTTGCCCTCAGCTGACATTCGACCGTGTTGAGAATTTATTCGCTGTTTTATCAGGAATTGATCTATTTATCTCCCTTTATATCTGTCTGTCTCTGTCTGTCTAAAAAAAGAATTGTAATCTGCGTAATGCGTTGTTGGTGATACTTTATTCGTATACGGAAGCACTGAAAATCTGCAAATATTTTAGGATTTTTTTTTTTTTTTGCGTTCTTCAAGTTTTTGTTGTATATTGTAAAATGATGTAAAGGTAAATTTTCTTCCGATGCCTTATTATTCTATTCCTCATCAATTGAAAGTGACGATGTTTTAATGACCCTGTACAAGTATTGAGCACTCAATAGGTTGAAATCCATGGACGTGATGCATCTGCAAGGGGTTTTGTTGAATCAGTGTGCAGAATTTTAAAGAGGACAGCAAGGAGATTTTATTTATATAACATATTGCACATTTCTGAAGGAAAGCTTTGGCATGATTTAAGAAACTTTGGGGTGCGCTTGAGTTGATGTTTGACAAATCGCGGAGCGTCCATTGGCACACGTTGAAATAGTATAGTTGTGATGGAATTGTCATTTGTAAGTAATGTGAGACTGTTGTAGACTAGGCGAGCATGTTTAGCTATTAAGTATCGTTAAATGCTTTGTTGATGTCGTCTCCAGCATTATAGAATTCATCATGTTTCCCACAAGAGAAAATCAGTAGTAAATGTCATTCTTGAGTAAGACTGATGTAGAACTGGCTTTATAGATGATATACAAGTCATCATTAAGGAAAGAGAGCGAGGGAGCGAGCAAAGGTGTTGATTAATTATATACAATAGTCTTCTCATTCTTTGAGATGTTGAAAGTGAGAAGATTAGATCGATAGATGACATGGAACTGCCTATTGGGGGAAGCAAAGCTCTTTAACGTATTCTGAAAATGGAAACACACATAGATATAATGAAAATATTTGAAAAGAAGATAATTCAAAGAATATAAAATGATTTAAGACAAAGCTACATGGGAACAGAGAAAGAATTATTGACAAAGCTATGTTGATTGAAACGTGGGATTGAAAAGTTAGTGAAATGTCCCTTAAAACGGAATCGGAAGCATCTAGCAGATTTCTAGAGAATATTAATGCAGGCAGCTTTGTTGTTATGTATCCATGGAGCATCCATGACATTGCTATTCATTTATGCAATTCTCTGCAGCTTTTGTTTCACGATTTCCTTTTTATATTCAAGCACTATTCAATATTCCTACTGTAGACTGGTCTCACCATTTCTAAATAATTCCTCTTCAAAGCTGAAATGCATCTGATGCTTCTATTTTGAGAAACAATATTATCATAAACAAAGAATTCTGGTAAGCTGATATCATTTCAAGCATTTCATTTTATGTTACGTGTATTACATATATACGTATGTATATATGCTTCCTTTTCAAATTTAAAATTCAGCTGAAGCCTCCTATGTTAGGGAGTAATATCATTCTTGAACAATGCATCCTAAGCAGTTATCCTCTCAAGCATTCCTGACATGATGAGTATATTAAATATATACATATGAACATATGAGTGATAAATATACGCATATGCAGATGTTTAATCTTTTTGGCACCATTTTTCATCCTGTAAACCCACTGTAGCGATCAAGTATTCAATATGTGAAGGACGTTCTTATACTGGAATTATTCAGCAATCTTTGATCTCGCTACATATTTTCTCAAACATTTCCATTTTCTCCTGATATTTCCTTACAGGTTTCTGTTGCCTCTTTTCAACTCACATGTTTTAAGATTCGATTATTTCTACCCTGTTTACTCGAAATAAATGTATGTTCTATATTTGGGATATTTCATTGAAATAACTTTAACATCTTTTCTCGTAATTAAATTCTCTGATAAGTATATTGAAGCTGTTTTAGACTAAGAACTACTAGTTTCATTTCTAAACCATTCTTTTTTAATCTTGAAGTACACTTATTGTTCATTATTACAATTTCAAACCAACTAGAGAGACTTTACTCAGTTGTACAATCTGTAAGAAATAACAGATAAATATTCCTGAACGACACATTGGAGAATGTAGAACATGATTTATTATACCTGAAAAGTGCGATGGCTACGGTTGGAATATTTTTTGACATGGGGCCTATCGATCAAAACTTCCAGGACAAAAATAACATCAACACAAACTCACTGCTCCAAATCTTCTCTCGATCGATCTACTGTCTAGCTGTTGCTTCTGTAGATTATATCCTCAGTGATGAGTTAAACCAGCCTGAGATTCAGAACAACGATACATATTAAGGAAGTCTAAGAATAAGCTTGGATAGAAAACATTGCAATAATAACATCAATTCCCTTTGAAATTAATGACTTAAACGATTTACTCTACGATTGCTTACTCAAGACTATCGAACATACCATTTTATACCAATACAGAATAAACAGTTCTGGAGTTGAGTGAAATCATGAAATAACCACTCCATGGATGTGAATCAGAGATTTTTAACGCATACGACTGAATGTTCTAGAGAAATTAAGAAACAAAATAATCTTGTTTACTACATGGTAATGTGTTTGCATATAAAGGCACTGAACTGGTAGTATCGTTAGCAAACCGGGAAAAATGCCTATCGGTGCTTTGTCCGTCTTTACGTTCTGAGTTCAAATTTGCCTTTCATCCTTTCAGGGTCGATAACATAAGTACCAGTCGAGCAGTAGGTTTGACTTACTCCTCCCCCTAATTTGCTGGCTAAAATTTAAAACCAATATTTGTATGGGTATTCTGTAAAATAGATCTATTGTTTTTTATGCAAAACGTGCAATTCGGAATGATTTTTGTATGATTCTAAGTATGAAAATGATGGCAATCATAATATAGTTTGGTAATACCATGTTGGTTGTCCTGTGTATAGATTCATCTTAATTACATAACATTACTTTTTTCTGGTTATGAAGTGTTGCGTTTGGACTTCTTGATCTTATTGTAATTTATCACCTGGTCTACAACTGTTGCACTCTAGTTTTGTCTGTCTTTCCCGATGTAAGTAAATTTCCATATTATTGAATAATCATGTAAATTTATTTAAACTTCAAATTTACATTTAAATGTTATTATTGTGATGGATGTACACCATCATCCCCAAAGTAGCCCATTATTTTTTATTCTAAGTTTTGCACGCTTGAAATTAACACTTGTCTTCTTTCATACTTGAAATATGTAACTTCGTCAGCAAATCCGGAGATTGAATATAGCTTCATCTTTCAGTATTATAATGTTTCACGTTGGGTATGTTCGTTTTCCGTTCTATCAGAATATTTCAATAAGTAACAGAATATACCTCGTCAATTTTATTACTATTTGATGGATATTTTAGCCAGAAATCTGGAATGTTAATAAACTCAGGACCAGTTAATGGTATTTTGAAGTAGCTAGTTTACTTTATGGATTTTCTGCTTTCTTGATATATTCTGCCATTTAACATTCACTTCTATATTTTATTGTTTGCATTGAATTTCATTGTTTATATATCTAACTATGAAATATATTTGCTAACTTCAATTTTTCTTTTATCTACCTGAATAAAATTGTTTTGTACTGTTTATTTTGTTCATAAAAGCTTTCACATGTTTTATATTACACAATCCATTGGAATATTGCAACAACAACACTCTTCAACATTCTAAAGTTGAGTGTATTTATTATATATCATTTGCAGTGCAAGTGAATATGTATTTTCTCTTTGGTTATTTTAAGTTTTAATTTTGTTAACTGTTAAATCAATAATGTTATCTTCAATTTTGCTGAAAAATTTCTTTATACATTGTGCGTTCGATTTCTTTCCTTATTTTATCATTATAGCTATTTGTAGGTCTACTCAATCATTATTAATTTTTGTATTTTCTCTTTATATGTTATAGCTCTCACCAAAATATCTGTTTTTCCCTGGTATATTTTCTGTAATGTAATTTTTCTCCTTGTATTTCATCGTATGAACCTTACTTGTCTCCAGTGAATATTCTGTTTTCACAAATAAAGATATGATATTTTTACCTTCGTTCGTAGAAGACGTCATTTGTATTTAATCTTCTTTATTCATATATCATTGTAAGTCTTTAGATCTTGGGTCACCATGTTTAAAATCTTTTTGCGTTATTTTTCGTTTAAAGTTTATATATAACATACGATCGTTAAGCGTCCATACATTTTTAGTATTTTTATCCTCTTTTTTTTATTGTTAATATGAAATACTAATGGTTATTTGATAGAAACTTTCAGTAATATATGTATATTAAATAGATAAGCAATCTCTTCGTTACATTTCTCATTTTCTGTTTTATTGTCATACTTTCCTACAAAAGCTCGGTTATGCTTCAAGTTATAGTAATTCTACACTCTAATCCTAACTCACCGTAGAAAGTTTGAAATGCTTTGCAATTTGAATGATATACACAACAAATACAAAAGATATTTACGGGGTGTACCTAACGATTCTAGCCGACCGCATTCATAAACTACTTGAATAAATTAAAAATCACTGGTTTTCTCGGAAATTTGTGCTTCAAATATATCTGCATTCCACTACTCAAACAAATCCATTATCAAACAGTTGTCTTTTCAACGGCAGCTGACTTTGATGAGTTACATTAATCTGAGGTTAGGTATGAGGTAAGGCAAATCACTTAATATGATTACTCTATACCACTTTAGTGATATTCATTTGTTATTTTCTTTTTTATATTGTGATTTAATTCTGTTACAAATTTATGAATGGTATTTAATGAAAATGCAGATCTCCCCATTTTTAAAGTGTCGAATGCAATTCTCAGCGTATTCCTTGGAGAGATCTTTAATTAATTTTCGCCTAGTTTATCAGTTACTTTTTATTATTTCTTGTCATTGAGTTGTGCCCATGGTGGTATACTACCTTGATAAGTTTAGTTGATGAATCTACCCCCATTACTTATATTTAAACCTGGTAAGTTCTGTATGTGCAATAACGGTTTTGAGATTGACATAGTATAGCCTACCTGATGATTTGGAAAAACACTGTTTTTTTAATCAATTTGATACAATTCATTTGCAACTTATTACACATCACAACTATGTAATTATACATATAGTTTCGTTTATCTTAATGAAACAGGTTTTGAATACAATTAAAGTATGAACGACGTATGAAAAATTTATGCTATGCTTTTCTCATCTGGTGGTGCTAAATATGGTCACCAAATTCGTTTTGACCAAATATATATATGCATGCAATTCAGTCTCAGTTGGATTTACTGTAATGTAATAGCTTGAGGAAGGTTGTGCTTTTTGGTCTGCATCAGCTTGTTTGCTACGGGCCAAATATTTGCCTTGTAGAGGTTTTCGTTCCTATCTATCAGCCAATTAATTGTGCAAAGATATTTTCACCTTCTTTGCAACAACAGTTGCCGCACTTCCATCATGCTGTCCAACCTGTTTATAATGCATGCATTCACTAGCAAGTATTTGCTCTTCCTCGTAACAGAATGAAGCTACTTACGTTTCACGTGGTTTTCAACGAGACTTAGCATCCAATCGTTAGATGTTTCAAGATATTTTACCACACCAATTCTGGTGGTTTTGTAAGAAACTTCATACTGGATCAAGCGTTGATCTCCTTGAGTTCTGGGAAGTTAAAGATGTCTTACGTCTGCCTTTGTTTCGTACAGAGACAAGTTTTATGTTTGATTCTCGTAAGTGCCACATCTTGGCGATCTTAATTCTCAGGTCTCCATATTTATCAATCTTTTCTCTTTCTTCAATGATAAAATGTTGATCTCCTGGCACTTGTATTTGTCCCTCCTAAAGGTTACTACATCCGGTCTACAGTGCTCTAAAACCTTGTCTGTCTAGAAGCCAAAGTCCCAGAATATTTTTACGTTCCCTTTTTCATCCATTACCAAGTACCGGTTATCTCATATCCATACTTTCGGTATAGTAGCCAGTGAAGATTTTGGTCTACCTTGCCGTGTCTGCGCTTGTACTCTTTCTGCGGTAAACATTCACAAGCGCTAACAGTGTTAGTCACGCTTCCGACCCTCTTCCCACACATTCTGCAGAGGTTCGTTGGACTTGTGCTCGCTTTCTTTTATAACTGTGTCAACGTCTAACACTTCTGAACGTGAGGATTTCAATTTTCCATATTCTTCTTCTTTTTATTATTATTATTATTATTATTATTATTATTATTATTATTATTATTATTACTACTACTACTACTACTACTACTACTACTACTACTACTACTACTACTACTACTACTACTATTACTATTACTACTAACATTATTATTATTGTTTCTGTTGTTATTAGTGTCATTGTCATTGTTGTTGTTGCTGTTGCTACTGCAGTTGTTGTTGTTAACAATTATAACCAATGCTCTTGTTTCCGTTCCTGCTGTTGTTCAAGTTCTGTGAACAATTTAGCAAATTATAATAAAGTTGTTTCCGAATGATACTGCACATGGCTACCTTAATAGCTTTTTAGTTATATAATTAGTGGTATACTAATATTGTCTTCAGTGTATTTAGTGAGAAACACATTACCATTAAAATAATCGTTAGACTCATTATGATCGCCATTAGCCTTTACCCCGGTTTTCCTTATCTTAAGTGGCTATTACGTATTAAAGCAATAAGCAGTAAATTATTCCCTGCCAATACACAAACATGTCTTCAGATTATAAAGGAGGGTTGGTAATGCATGTGTATACACTGATGATAAATCAAGCCATTAGTTTATCTATATAATTTATTTACTGGCAAACAGTGAAATCTGTCTGTGCCACTGCGAATATGTTAATTAAGATTTTATCAAAATCGAGTGATACATTGTACTTGTAGAAGATTATTTATATTTTCAGTGATAGAACTAGCAACAAAAATGTGTTCGTTGATTAGCAGGTCGATAAATGAAGAGCCAGTACAAAGGCATGTTACAAAATGTGCTGGGGAATAACAAAGAAAATGGATAAATGATAAGAAAGAATTAGATACTAATTGTACAACGCTATGCAAAAACGTTATATGGATCTCAATGAGAACATTCTCTTGGAGTCCAGCAACGAAGTCTGCTGATCAAACTAATTCCTGGCCAACTGCACCACAATGCCTGTCAATACTATCTGAATCGCAGCTTTTTTGCACCACTTTGTATCGACTACCGACAACTGCAGCAGGCCACTGATGCAGATGTCAGTTTTTAACACCGCCTCCTGCATGCTGCTGAGTCAGCACAATAGAGTATCTCATTGTCGAAAACCTGCTCTCATCTCACCGGAATTGAATAAATTAACCATCACGATCCCTGAACGACTGATTTGTCTCTTTTTTGTTCCATTGCATTTCTGCTACCAACGCCAATCACATGCCTTTCAATTCATGATGACTTAGTATGTGTACCTTATCTTCATATCGTCAACAGAGCAAATTATGTTTCTCATTGATAAAATGGCCATGTCGGCTGCATTTTCATTCCCAATAGCAACTTTAACTATTCTAGCCAACTCCAATATTAATATACCGTTAGTATATCATCTCCTATTCCAGTTTTACAGATTACGTATCCTTGAGGTGGCTAGAATTGCTGTACGTGAAGGAAATGGATGTTCTACACTATACTGCTAATCTGACAGATTTGGCTTGCCAAGAACAGTTCCGGATTAGCACCTTTATTTTAGTGGTAACAGGAGTTGCATACCCACATTGTCATCCCTCTACTATGTTTAATTTGTGGTCAAATTCTACACTAGATGCTACGCGACAAAAGTTTCGTAAAAGAAAATATTTCCCAGTAAGATAGTTACTTCAATTACCCAAAACTGCGACCTTCTGTTTCGCTAAAATTCCGCAAGATACTATGTAACAAAGTGCGGCGCACAAACTTGCCGATACACAATTTTCTGACATCCTGTTCTCAGGCCTCCATTTCTGACTTTTTTCTATGCTGAAGACATGCCTATTGCCACTTTCGTTAGGAAAACACTCTATTAACACCAGTTAAAATATTTCTATTTAACAAACTTTGTATGTGTGGATGTGCTTCCTGTTTTTCTTGGCGCTGTCATACCTGTCACTTGCATTTTTTTTAAGCAAGTGACATTGTCTCTTAAAATGTCAAAGCAGTTTTCGTTCGAAATGTTTTATCCTATTGTAAAATCTTCTTTGCCTTGTTTTTTTTTGTGTAGTTTTGTTAATTTAAAAAATTTTTTACTATCAAAGTTTGTTCTCTTTATATCTCGTAATCGTCTTGAGCAAATATAAATGTATTATTTTTCTGAAGAAAACTAAGCAGAAAATTGAAATCTGTCATCATTTTAAGTAGATAGTGTACGATACAGAAATAAACATGCATTTTTTTATAAAATTAAAATGAAAATATTTAGCAAAAGTATGAGACTCGAGAAAAGAAGAGTTGATAAGGCAAGTCACAAGATAAAGAAAATGTGGAAGACAGCAATAATATGAACAACAAAAACAACACCGAGCAGAATCGTTAGAGCGCTGGGCGAAATACTTAAACATATTTCGTCTATCACTACGGTCTGAGATCAAATTCTACTGAAGTCGACTTTGCTCTTCAACAATTCGGGGTCGAAAAATTAAGTACTGTGGTCGATATGATCGATTGTCCCCTCCCCAGAGAAATCCAAGCCTTGTGCCTATAGTAGAAAGGATTATTATTATTATTATTATTATTATTATTATTTATTATCTTTGCATAGCTTCTAACGCTGGAGATGTACTATGGTGTCAGCTGTTCATTAACTAGTGAACTAAAGTAACACCTCTTATTTTTTGAGCACCTTCCGGAATATTGGAGCGGCTCTAAGAAGTGCTGTTTTCTGCAAGTGTTCCACCCTTATTGCAGCCCCTATTTGTTCTATGTACTTCTCAAGAATTTTACTCACTGTTCCCAGAGTTCCGAAAA